>NC_057812.1:652070285-652071158 GCF_018294505.1 Triticum aestivum | reverse complement strand
CACTGTCAGCCATGTCGCCCACTTCTCCAGCATGGTGCGCGTCGTCTTCAGGAAAGTCGACCGACGTGATACATCTCCAGACATCATACATTCAACAAATGGCTAGAGAATTTTCCAATATGAAACTTTTGTTTCTAAAAATATATTATGCCAATTAACCCATAATTTTCTCCTCCATCACTCGTGCCCAATGTTTCGTGTCCCCTTCGCCATCTCTTCATTTTTTCGCACTTTCTTCTTCTCATCGTTTTTTTTATCTCCGATGGCGTGTCATGTCGTTGCGTTTTGCACATTCTAATCTTGACTATCGATTGGTCATATTAGATGGTCTTTGTACATGAGTGCGCGACACCTTCTAGATATCCACTCCAACTGGCAGTTCGGACAACATACTAGTGGAAAATTCATTTTTTTTCACGAATGAGTCTAAATACCCTTACTAAAATATGCTTGCGGCACTCTACTCTTATTCACGACTGTCAAGCCATGTTTTCAGGCTCAGAAACACAAACTCAATTGAACTATAATAACAAAATGAAGCCGTATAAATTCAAGAAATGGGGTCAAATATTTCCAGCCGCAAAATATCTTGTTGCAAACCTATAATATATAAATGTAGGATTATACCAGTGAAAATTCAAAATCATATCCTCGTCCCGTGCGTGCCGGCGAAGGAAAGATCATGAGGCCCAGTGTGTCACGCTCACGCACCACACCAACGGCGTGAGCCGACCCGTCCAACTCCAACGGCCACCAACCAGCCGAACCCTCGACGGCGTCACCTTTGGAATCTCCTCCCCATATCCTGGATTTTTTGCGTGGTGGGGACGGACTCCGCGACCGCCTCTCCCCTCCCTTTTTTTTTTGAGGGAA
>NC_057812.1:652068697-652070141 GCF_018294505.1 Triticum aestivum | reverse complement strand
CCGCTCCGGCCCCCACAAGTCACCCGTGCCGGTGCCGTAGCGCTTCTTCCTTCTCTCCCTCCCGTCCGAGCCGGCTCGGCTATAAAATCCCCGCCCCCTCCCGTCTCCTCTCCACACATCCGATCCGATCCAATCCAATCCAGCCCCCCTACGATCTCACCGGGAAACCTCCGATCCGAGCGAAGCGAAGGCTCTCTCGTCCTCCTCCTCAAGGTATGCGAGGCTACGGTTTCTTCTTCGCTCTCTCGTGCGTGCGTGCGTGCCCTTGGATCGATCGTTGCTAGCACCGCCCTCGATCCTGCTAGTCGTATGGATTTGGAGTAGATCTGTGGGTGGGTCGAGGCGTTATTGCTGTTGATCGATTGCAGCTCGTTCGGTTAGTCGTGGCTGATTAGGCCTGATTGTAGTTTTTTTTTTGTTTTTTAGGCCTGATTGTAGTTAACACGTCTCTCTTGATTATGCCGTGATTTTCGAGCAGATCTGCCGATTATGATGGGATTGCTGTGGGGTCGGTTCGTCTTAGTTCTGCTTGGTTGTTATTGTGGATTTTTGATTATGTACCGCTCATGAGCCTCATATGTTGAAGGGTACACCTTCGTGGTATTACTGGGATGCGATGCGATTGCTGTTGGTTCGGTTCATCTATCTCGTTATAGACTTAGTTAGCTAGTTTCTGATTTTGTAGCCCTATGATCTGTGGAAGGATACACCTATGATTTGCTAGATTAATAGTTCAGCTTTGTAGTTGCTTGTAGCGTCCGTAGTTGGGCATTGAATTCAACTCTTAAATTCATGTCGGTTTGCCGATATTACTGTTGGTTTCTAGGCTTGTTGACAAGCTTCTCAGTACAACCAGATTACATCAGCTCCTATTGAAACTGCGCTGGTAGATATGCTATTCCCTCCGTCCCATAATATAACAGCGTTTTTGATACTAGTATAGTGTCAAAAACACTCTTATATTATGTCAATCCATTGGCTTGTTCTAGTGGCCAGCTCCTGGGCAGTTTGCTGTCAGCTCTCTAGCTGATTTCATCTCTGTTGCAATTTCATCTTTGTAGCATGGTGGCCATCTGGTTCATCTATTGTTTGACGTACTGCAGATATCCCTGTACTGTAACTTAATCTGCTTCTGTCTGCTTTGTATTTACAGATGCAGATCTTTGTGAAGACCCTCACCGGCAAGACCATCACCCTTGAGGTCGAGTCCTCTGACACCATTGACAATGTCAAGGCAAAGATCCAGGACAAGGAGGGCATCCCCCCGGACCAGCAGCGTCTCATCTTTGCTGGCAAGCAGCTCGAGGATGGCCGCACCCTTGCGGACTACAACATCCAGAAGGAGTCCACTCTCCACTTGGTGCTCAGGCTCCGTGGTGGTATGCAGATCTTTGTCAAGACCCTCACCGGCAAGACCATCACCCTGGAGGTTGAGTCCTCAGAC
>NC_057812.1:652054952-652068484 GCF_018294505.1 Triticum aestivum | reverse complement strand
CTTTGCCGGCAAGCAGCTCGAGGATGGCCGCACCCTTGCGGATTACAACATCCAGAAGGAGTCCACCCTCCACTTGGTGCTCAGGCTCCGTGGTGGCATGCAGATATTTGTGAAGACCCTCACCGGCAAGACCATCACCCTGGAGGTGGAGTCATCTGACACCATCGACAACGTGAAGGCGAAGATCCAGGACAAGGAGGGCATTCCCCCGGACCAGCAGCGCCTCATCTTTGCTGGTAAGCAGCTTGAGGATGGCCGCACCTTGGCGGACTACAACATTCAGAAGGAGTCAACCCTTCACTTGGTGCTCCGTCTCCGTGGTGGCCAGTAAGCTCCTGGCCATGGAGCTGCTTTTGTCTCTGGGTTCACAAGTCTCGTCTTCGGTGTCCTTAAGGAGTCTGGTCTATGTCTGTCGTTGCCTGAACTGTCTTTGTTTCTATACCGTACTATGATGCAGTGTTATCGTTTGTATCTGCAAACTTCTGCTGGTGTGCAGCAGCTTTGATGAACTTAATATTAAGTGAGCCCTGAATTCAATCCATAATATTGTTTGTCTTGCCTGATGTTTCCTGTTGTGTTATGTGGTTTCTTGTGATATTTCTGATGCATTTGATCTGCTTTTGGCACATGTTTTCTGGTTGGTGACCTCTATGCTCTATCCTCTGAAATGCGTGTGTTCAAACAGATTTTGTTTTTTGTACTTGCCAACTTTCTGGCCTGTAGAATCCCTTTGATCCTCAAATTTTCTAAGATACGTGGAGTCCCGTGTGCTGGTCGTTGCCCCATTTTATTCAAACATATGTGTGTTCTTGCTGATCTTGTGCTTGTGTTGGCTGCATGACCCCTGATGCCCTCTCGCACAGGCGCGGCTGCTGTAGACGCGGCGACCTCCAGCCAAAGACGTGGGGCACCGGCGCTGCAATGTTGGGGCACCGGCGCTGCAATGTTGGGGCGTCCGGTGACAGTGAGGGTCGTTCCCTGTTGCTGGAGTTGCCGTTGCAAAGTGGGTGGACGTGGGCCGCTACAAGGGTCTAGCTTGCCACAATGACAATAAGACACGAGCTGAAGTTGCAACATGAGGTCTTGTTATAATTGCAACAAGTGAAAGAGGATAGGATCGTGAGATCGGACTGGTCACCCGGCCAATCTTTTCCAAAGATCAGCCGGCCGATCTTTTCCAAAGATCAGCCAGCCGACGAGTAGCAAGCCCTAAGAAAACAATGCTCACATGGTTTTGTTTGTCCCAATTTTCAATTATTGGTATGTAGCATTTTGGATAATGTATTTTTTCACAAGTGCAAAACTTCCAAGTTACATCATTTTTATGAAAAAATCTGGGCTATGCAATCGTATAAAAATCGCGTTGCGCAACCCATATGCCACTTTAACTACGTACCAACATGATCTAAACCTTAGTGTATCCCTGATCTACCACAAGCTGTTTCCGAGTTGCTATCTCTCTCTTGATACATCATCGCTACCTTTCTCTTGATACCTCCCATTCCTATCCAGTGGTTGGTTGATGAGATAGTGAGTGACAAAGACAAAAGGAAGATGAATTAATCAATCAACGATTGTCATCATTTGAAAAAGATGTCGGGAACAATAGGGAAAGTAAGAGAGGTTGCATAAATATGATGTAGTTTAGCTTCGGAAGTATTTGCGATAAAGGTGATACATTTGATGGCATGGAGAATTTGAGACCACATACCACGTGCAATGTTAGGTGCAAAGAGTTAATCCCGTTGAAGGTTAAAATTAATATACTAGTTAAAATTACACATGTGTATATATACATGTTGTAAGGAGACGAGGACCCAATATGATTTGAACTTCGATTTGTTTTTGTGTACCCTCTTATGATATCCATGCTAAAAAGTTATGTGTGACGAGCTAAGTTTTGAAGAATCTGTATCATATCCCACCTTATTTTAGGCGGAGACAGTGTATTAGGGTCTTCTAAGTTTTAGTGGCCTTCTTCGCAAGATAGTCGTAGTCGGCATTTCTTCTTGTAGGCTATGAAATTTGTAGTGTCGCCATGAAATGTGGAGGCGCTAGGGCTAGATGCCTTATTGATGCTGATTGTAAGCATTGCTCTCATTGTCTTTTATTTTTCTCTTTTAGTTATGTGGGTATGTTGACTCTGTGTTGCGATGCTTTATTAGATCGAGTTTACTTATTTTGTCTTACCTTAATGCTTTAATAAAAAACTATTATTGAAAAACACCTCTTATGTTTTACTACCTACATGGTGGCAATAACATGGCTATTATTTTCATACGCAATGTCATTACGCCGATATGATACCATATTCTGAATGAGGGCATATGGACATAATCATGTCATTTTCAAGCACCTAAAATGTTTGATAAATTTGATGTCACAAAATCTCTCTTTTTTTAATTAGTTTCCTTTTTTTAATTTATTGTTCATAAGGGTATAGGCACTACATGTATCAGCTTATTTGTCTGCCATGGCAGACGGCAAAGGAACCAAAAGCAGACGGCAAACTTCTTTGCTGTCTGTCGCTGACGGGAAAGAAAGCTACGATAAATAGGTTCTTTGCCGTCTGTGTCCTCAAAGCGGACGGCAACAACCCTTTGTCGTTAGTGGCAGACGGCAAAGAATATGGACGGCAAATAACATGCGTTAGCCATGTTAGGTGGCTAACGGGAGGCTTTGCCGTCTGCTAGGGGACAGCAAACATGCCCTCCCCTTTGCTGTGTGCTATCTGATGTCAGGCACGCGTCATGCCCCCCCAAGCCTTTGCCGTCCGCCACAGACGGAGAACTCCTTTGATTTTTGCTAATCATTTATTGGTCATCTCTTTCTAACTAGTGTGACCGGTGTACATCCACGCACGATCACTCATCTTGCCTAGCTACTGGACAGACAAGAAATGTATATAATTCAGCATGTATATCCATCAGTTAATCTAGTTTGTCAATTTTAGTACGTCCATGCAACCTACACTCTAATAGGTAAAGATATGTCCTAATCCCACCCGAGTATGTGTGGATTGAGTACGTTCTCCATGCTTTACCCCATTCTGAGACAAAATTTCGGTAGCACCTCCCCGCTGTTCTCATGATACACGTCTCGCAAAAAGCCGAGAGAATGTGCATCCGGAGAACAACAGGGAGGCGCTGACGAAATTTTGTCTTGGAATGGGGTAGAGCATGGAGAACGTACCCAATCTACACATCCTCGGGCTGTCCGTGGAAATCGCTGGACAATCCGAATGAGTTATGTGATAAATATGCAACTGAATGCATATTTATCGATGCAACCCTTTCGGACGGGAGACACATACTGGTTACGCGACTTAGCATGAAAATGAAATCTACTGACATGATTAAAAGAGCGTAGGAGGTGAAGGTGGATTCGTAGCTCACCCTTGGCTATAGAGGAAGTAGTCGAACAATGGCGAGATCACAGACCAAAAACTTCGACCACGATGGCTCCAAGGAGATGAAATAGCACAAAGCCTGTAAATTTTAGCGATCAAGTCAAGAAAATTTACGACATCACATCACATAAAGTATCGACACTTCAAACTATGAAAAAAACTTCGACCCCTCGGTGATCCTCGACCCCGACCCCTCGACGATCCTCGACCCCTCGACGACCCTCGACCCTCGATCCCTCGGAGATCCTCGACCCTCGACCCCTCGACCTTCTTTTCCTTCTTTTCTTTCTTTTTCTACTTTTTCTACTTCTTTTTTTCATCTTCTTCAAGTTAATGCTTGCATAGGCGGGTGGTGGGGCGGCACGGCGCAGTGGCGAGGGCGGTGGGGGTCGGGGGCGGCGGCGGTGGCGATTGGGGTCGGGGGCGCGGTGGAGTGAGAGGGCAGAGAGAGTGGGAGGTGGGGTGGGGGCGGGCCGTTAGGTAGCGTTTGGTTTGCCGTCTGCTGGCAGACGGTAATGGGGTGGGGCTGATGGGCCATTAGGGTTTAGGCCTCCACTGGACCCCACCCATCTCTTTGGCGTCTACTAGCGGACGGCAAAAAAGGCTGATGGCAACTAGGCTCTTTGCCGTCAGCCATGTCTTTGCCGTTCGTTTTTTATAAGCAGATGGCAAAGGCCTTCTTTGTCGTCCGCTAGCAGACGACAAAGAGCTGACTGGTGGCAAATTCTTTGTTTCCGGTAGTGAGGGACACTGGGCAGCTACCACACCTTTCTCTAAAATCTTTACTAGTCAAAAAGGTTTACTAACACCTGAAAAGGCAAATAATGTTATTCCTGCGAGGACTACTCTTTTTCGTTTCTTTGCTGAAAGTTCAACATCAGAGACCAATACCTTGTGCATCTACATGGCATCAATTTATCAGATTCAACGAAAGGAGGTTGACAAATTTTCACTTGATATGCCGTATTATTATATGCATCCTCCTCGCATGGTAATTGCACCTTCACCAGGAGATGAGAACTCAGGGAGAGGAGAGACAAAGAAAAATCCAGGAAATGCAATGATGTGAAACTTCACCATCATTCTGTATTTATTTTGACTTGAGGTTTCACAATATGTTGTGGTTTATCTTTCATGGATTTGGTAACAGGTTCAGGGATTCAGGCTCCACAAGCTATTAATTTGTTTTGTTGCATAGCGGCAACAAACCAAAGAAATATATATCTTTTCCCTTTCACTCCACAAAAGGAAGATGTTATCAGCTGCATTTATCTACTAATTTGTATTGTGAACAAGATATATATTTGAATAATTTTGAAAGACATGCACCTACCCACCGACATGCTTCCGCGATGAAACCTTGCAGATATGATCACAAAACATCCAACTATAGTAGCCATCTCTATGGCGTAGAATCATAATAGTGTGAACTATTCTATGGAGACATGAGGCTGATTCATTTGTTTGCACCAAGTTGTGTAGGGTTGGGATGAATTAATTGATGTCTCATTATAAATCACCTGCATTGTAAACACCTTGCATGATCTAGTGAATGTCACCATCGTATGCCGGTGGCTTTTCCCACAAGGATTTCCATGTTAATACTAGGTGTTCCTGCTTTGAATTTTACTTCTTATTGCTTGTCGATTTGTAATATGTCATCTTACCTACTACGACGAACAAATTAACAGAATTATTGTATTTTCTTCAGTTTTTCAACTACCAGTCATTTATCTACCTACACACTATGTTCTTCTTCTTGCCTTCTTTATTTATACAAGCTATTCAATTTCCACACTAGAAGCGCTATCTACTACTATTATGTTGTGAATTCAAATTTGGTGATGCGGTTTCAGGCGGCACTATCCGTATGATACAAAATAGAGGTCTAAACACGAATAAGCATATTATATGAACTTTACGGTGGATTCACTGCCATGATGAGCAGATCGAGCTTAACACTTTTTGAGAGCTCGTGGCGTAGATCTCAGCTCGGCATGGGAGGCATTGGAACAAGCAAAGCTGCAAGAATGGCACCGAGCGGGAGAATCAAACAATATTCCATCTAATTACTTCTGTATGGGTATAGCGTACGGTATAGCATTTGCACTCACTTATCCTCCAATTATAGAGGTATGCGTGTATTTGACATAAAAATACTGAAACTTGCTTGAATATATCCATTTATTATGTGTCCTATTCCTGGCTTCGCCCCTGGCCCTGTTGCACTCGCCCCGTCGTGTGCTCTGCCACCCTTAGTGCACCCCGCTGCCCATTTTCTAACGGTCGCCAATGTTGCCTCTTGACTGTCCCTGCCAAACACTTCCTAATCTCTAGGATGTGTAGACAGAGACGGGAGATGTAGAATTATGTTTTGATTAGTAGATTTTACTTTAAATATTTTCTACATTGAGACGCAATGCACTATATGTTTAGTTGTAAGTCTCTGAGATGAATTTAGTTGAAAGTTTGAAATTGTAATTAGAAGTTCCTTATTTTCTCCAAGCAATGAATGATTTCCTGTAGTAGTGAAGGATTTTTCATGTTATGTTGTTCCTGTTTTGATTTTTACTTCCATTTGGAAGTCCATTTCTAACATGTCATCTTTTCCACCACTAGTATTTAACCCAATTATTGTACTTTCTTCGGGTTTATTTACCACCCTTGACCTGCGTACTCACCATGTTCCTTTCATGCTTTCTTTCTTCCAGGGTTGGTTACCTGACACTTTGCACAGTATTATTTCACGTGGCAAATGACGATTTTTATTTTTTGCAGGCAAACAGTGGCATAAACTAGTTCCATTGTCTAATCCCATTTGAAAATCATGGAGCTAGCATCGGCAAAAGGAAAATCATGGAACCTAGAACAGTATAGAATGTTATGGAATGTTGAGTGGCAAAACCTTAGTGTGACCAATAACTACAACATATCAAGCATCCACTTTACCCAAGCTTAGGGCTCTCGTAATAGTCATGTTCAACATTCAACCCTAATTATTAATCAATGTTGAACAACCAAACCGGCCAAAACAATCTTCCAAGTGGTTTAAAATTTCATTGATTTTTCTCAAATTGTATTAATTTTGAGGGTGAGTGAACCTTTTATCTTTCGCTCAAAAAGTTTTGGTAGTTCTATGCTAGAAAAGGACTTTGATCGTTCAATAGTAATATACCTTTTGGTAGGTCATTATTGTTCTCCTACTCACTACGTCTACAGTTTGATTCATGTGTACTTACATTTATTATTATTTTGCACCAAATATATTTTTGGCAAAATTATGACCTAACCGAGGTTAGAACCTGGGCTGGTTAGTTGCTGAAAATGGACTAACCATCAGGAAAAGAAAAAAAAATGTTATCTACATTGTGCGGCTAGATCTTCTTATCTAGTTGTTTGAATTCAAATTTATTCAAATTCAAACGAAAATTTCATTGATCTGTCTAAATTGATATTTTGGAAATTTTGACTATTTCGAGGGTCGCCATATTTGCTTTCATTTCGGAATTCAAAACCTGACAGATCACCCTACTTGCCTTGCTAGTCATCTATCCCCCTATTCCCTAGCGAGTTCATCTCACCTAGTCACCATACGATTAATCATATTTCAATCGTCAGACATTAACTACTGATTAATCTAGTGCCAAGATTTGTTCAGCTGCCCATGTCGCCATCTTGCACTACATCATTCCAGGTTTAGGCGCATGGTCCTTCTCCAACCTAATGCACCATCATCGTGCTACCGATTAATCAACTCATCTTAACACAGAAGCGCTCTATGATCGATCTGATATATCATACCCTGTCAAAGATGCACCACAAAGCCAGCTTCAATCTGCTGCCCTTACGTTGACAGATCAAGCTTCAGAAACCACGACTTTTACTTAACTCGGGCACTCGTCACGCCAAGTTGCACATCAATAAGCTGGAACAAATCCTTTTATAAAATACTTAACTAGAACAAATCATTTTGTTGCAATAAAGAGATAAGATAAACATGCATTGCAAGTAAACCCGGGTTTGAAATTTGATGTAGTCGAGTTGCAAGCTACGATGAAAGCAACTTGCAGCCAAAGCAAGGAAAGCATCTGCATCACACAGAGAACAAGGGCAGCAAGGCATGACGATTCCATATGCACGGAAGCTGGTGACGTGCGCTTATGATCAGCATTCCAGACCTTTGGGGGTTGGGGCAGCATGCTCGGTGATGATGTCGATCGTGCCCAGTCCATTGACAAAAGAATCATTCAACATAAACTGTGCATGCATCATGCATGTCTGCAAGTACTTCATGGACATCTGGCATATTTGCCTTTTCTGAAACCTCTCATGCCGAATTAACTACTTGAACAAAGATCTAGCAAAGATAAAAAGAACCATCCAACACAAAACTGTCCATGCATGTCTGCAGTTTTGCGTATGATGAGTTGAGCACGAGAACCCAACAATATCGTGTCCTGGCATGGATCCTCCAAAACTGATGTACTACACGAGGTGATCTCACAACAAGAACACTAGCTTATAAATAAAGGAGAAATAATTAATATTTCAAGAGAGGGGTAACAGAAGTGAGTACAAAAGAGAGTGAATGGGGCAATGCAATTCTTATTAAATGGAATATGGTGGTCCTATTTCTATTGGACAGTTGTAAATTCACAATGGCAAATGTTTGGTCAGGATGGATGGACTGGACAGGAATGATCTAGAATAGTAAAAAGTAGAGGAACCAACAATCTCTGTAGTCGGTCATGCATAACTACTTTTTAGTATCTGGTGCTATGACTCGACACACACACACACAAGCAATAAAATTAAGGCAAAGTTAATACTTGTAGAGAACGAAGCAAATGAATTTATGTTTGCAAGGACAGTTCCTTCCTTTCTTAGTTGAAAGTTCAACATCAGAGATCAACTGCTTGTACTTAACTTCTCCGGATATTGTATTTATTATTTGAACTATTTGAAATATTCAAGGTATATATAAGGGACGACTCCAACTGAAAAGACCATGACCTAAAAAGAGAGCCCACGAAACACAACAAAATAAGCAGAAAGGTGTGAACAGTAAATTCAAAAAAATTCAAAAGAAATCTGAAACTTTGTAACATCAGAGATGGTCGAACTTTGTAGGTTCTTGCAAGTTTTCATGCCAAAATATCATGTAGATAAAGATGTACAAATGAATTTTTAGATTTCAGTGGTAAAAGTGCTCAAAACTTCAAACACTGAAATCTTTTTCGTGTGTAGAGCTCCTCAAAACTTTATTTTGGTATGAAAACTTGCAAGAACCTACAAAATTTGATCATCTTTGATGTTGCAAAGTTTCAGATTTTTTTGATTTGTTTCTATATTTTTTTGATTTTACTGTTCATCACCCGGGAGCTGAAAAACCACTCTCCAAAACAAATGGAATTTTACCATCATTGTTTGCTTGCTTGATGTTGCTGCTTTGGGTTGTAGAATTTGATGTGGTTTATCTTGTGTAAAAAGAAGGTCATCTCATAAGTGCCAGCCTCTCAGTGTAGTAAGCCAAGCTATATTATAGTTTTCTGTTGAACTTTAAACAAACCAAAGCTAGATATTGTCATTTTCATTTGACAAAAAGAAAACGACTCATTTGCTAGAAAGAAAATTTGTTAACTAGATCTCATGAATGCCGTGTACTCATGGACACCTGGACAAAAATCTTGCTTATCTGGTCACACAACATTTGATTAGAGTACAATAGTCATCCCAGGCTATAGAAGATAAAATTTTATAGTGTGGGCTATTTCTATGGATACTAGATTTTCACCAAAATGTCAATGTTCATGACTTCAGCCTTTCCTCGGCCGCACCGAACAACCATGCTTGTCTTTGATTCCTTGTGAAGATTTTGAAAACATACTGAATCAAAACTCTAGCGGAACTACTAATTTATGGGTGCTGGTGTCAATTTCAACATATTAAATGGGTGGAACACAATACTTCCTTTTATCCACTTGTGGTGTCAGTGAGGTTGCTGGAATTTCAAGGCAATGAGGTGGTGGAGCTAAGAAAAGAAATCTTGCATGGAGCAGTAAGAGCCGCATGATAGATGCCCCCGACAAATGTTGAGACAGAGGCAGTGTTGGATGGGTTTTGGTTGGAAGCATCAAGAGATTAATTATTTTGGATTGGGGTTATACATATTTCGGAAGAACTGTGCCCCTCCGGGCTTAGAAGAACACTCGTCCGACAATTGCACCGGACGGGGGAAGGATGAGGTGATGCTGCAAAAGACAACGATGGTGGTCATGGTACATGCAATAATTGAAATACATTAAGCTTCAGAAACCACAATTACTCTATCTCGGGCACTCAGCACGCCAAGTTGCACACCAATAAAACTGGAACAATTATTTTCCTTGCATATATAGATACCATAAACATGTGCTACAAGTAATAAAGGCATGCTCTTGCACACCCAAGAAAAAAAACAACATGCCCTGCTCTGAACTTTGATGCAGTTGAGTTGCAGCCAATGCAAGGAGAGCCGGGATAAGATGCATGATGATTCCATATGCAAGTACCATAGCGAGTTCACTCCATAGCGATTCTTTTCTTCTCCGTATGTTGCTCGTGGAACGGCAAAGGCAGCAACAAAGGCGACGCCCAAAAAATTGTCGTCCGTCTCATCGAACCATGTTGTTCCTTTTTCAACTCTTTATAAAAATATATTGTATAACAAAGGTAATGAGAGGATCAGAAGGAAAGCAACCTGTGATATGAATAATGTTATTAGATGCAGAGACATGAAGAGGTAGAGTGTATTTCATTATCTGAAATGTTTGTTCCGACCAAAAAAATCATGTCCTCCACATAAATTGGACTCGTTTCCCCTCAACAAATAAATTCTTGGGCTAACAAAAACCTACCTAATGGAGAAGTCATTGGTGAAGTCACAAGGTCATCTACTTTTCATTATAAAACGATAAACCATAAAAAGATGGATTGTTTTGCGAAAGAATCTTTGGACCCATAAAAAGCGGGATTTGCGATTGTGGGTGTTGTGCGACTCGAACCGTGCAATGTTGTAGCTAACACATTAAGTATGCTGCCTGGGAGTGCGTTCATAAGAATGGAATTCAAAGGAATTGACGAGGGCGCACACAAGCGGTGGAGCATGTGGTTTAATACGATGCAAAGCGAAGAACCTTACCAGGACTTGACATGTCGTGAATCCTCTTGAAAGAGGTCTCTTCCCTGGGGAACACAGACATGGGTGGTGCACCCCCATATCCAAATAAAAAGCGGTTTAAGTAATACATTTTAATTAAAAAGAAGAATCAATGGATTCATGATTAAACCCCATACCTGGATAATTAGAATTAAAAATTGTCGTTATTGTCGCAAGCATATGAATCATCACGAAATAAGGAAATAGAAACATAGTGTGTTTGATCTTTCCGAACAACAGGAAGAATAAGAGTTGAACAGGTAAATAAATTTTTGGATGAGTTACGTAAACACCTAAAAGATATTGAACCTCAATTCCAAGAAATTATATCTTCTAGCAAGACAATCATCGAGCAAGCAAAAATCCTTTTGAAGGAAGCTATTCAAGAACAACTGGAACGGTTTTCCCTTCAGTAACAAATAAATTTTGCATGTCTACTCTATTCTATGTTTAGTTATCAAAGTCAGTATCTTTTTCTCTCCTGGTTCACAAAGGAAGGTTAACCGGTTTCGACGTCATGGATTCGCATCGTCCTCACGCCCTCGCCGATCGCCCAGAACCAGGCGAATCTGCGAATGGAAGAACAACAAGAAGCAACCCTGGGCTTAGAATTCGTGGGAGGCAGTGGCGGCGGACATTATCGAGCTAAGGCAAATGGGTGTTCGCCGCTCGCAAAGGCAGCAAGCGCAACGAGCAGGTACCAATCCGTTTCTTCTCATATGGCCTTCACTTTCTGGTCAATAATTTTGGGGACTATAATTATGATGGTCTGAATTTAATCCACTACTGAATTTAACCTATATGATATGCCAACTAAATTCGGTTTTAATCCACAGTAGTACTGAATTTGGCAGTCAATATGACTATATGAGTCTGATTACTGTGGATTAAAATTGCTGAATCCACAACGAGTCTGATTTCTTCTTCATGTATTGAATTTATTCCACAACGAGTTTGCTTATTTTGATGGTCAACTGCCAGATGGTGTTGTAAACTTGTAATATAGGGGATCTTTAAGAAAATAAAACCAATTGCTGGTTATTTTGGAACTGCCCTAGTCAGTACTCAACCAATTGTTGTATCTAATGAAGTCTGTGATGCAAACATTATACAATCTCATGTTATTGAACCTGAAGTGTCCAATGAAGAATATGATGCAAACATTTTACATGGTACTGGTCCTGAATATGAAGTTGCTAATGAGGGCTCTAATGCTAACATTTTACATCATCTAGTTGTTGAGAATCTGGAACTACTTTGGATCATTAGCTGCTTTTTAGAGTATATATAGCTTTATTTTTCTCAAGTTATGTTGATTTTCGTATTTCTTAAGTTAAGTCCCTGATAGTTTGAATTCCTGGATCCGTCACTGATTGACCAAATAGTTACTTTGGCATAAGAGGTTTCGGGAAATTCAAGTATGCTTCTGCGATGGTTTCTTCGTGAAATTGGAGAACAGTTTGTAGCCACCATCGTGATGATTAACCCTACCGTCAAATACCACAAGATGTGCAAAATTCCACAATCCTAGATCTGCTCTATTCAACATTCAACCTTTATATGCTGCCAAATAATCAATGAACCTAGAACAATCAAACCGATCAAAACATCTTCCATGTTTCATATAACCATGCCCGTCTTGCTAGTCATCTTACGCCTGGCAAGTTCATCTCATCTAGTCACCATATAAATCATAGTTCTAATCGCCGAGCATAAACTATATTGATTAATCTAGTGCGCTAAGATTTGTTCAGCATCCCATGTCGCCTGTCTTGCACTAGGTTATTATCAGGTTTAGGTGCAGGGTCGTTCTCCAACCTAATGCATCGTCATCCTCCCAGCTCAAATGCACTACGAAGCAAACTTTATAGTAGTCTCTGCTCTCATAATAAGTCCGACACATTAAGCTCCAGAAGCCACGACTTCTACTCTGTAGAAGTGCATGCTCTAGCTAATGCAACCAAAAGATCGATCTGATGGAAGAGACTAGACAGCACATTATACATCAACACTCCCTCTCACGTGTGGCTTTCTCAGGCCTAAACGTGGACCGAAAGTGGGCTGCAATTTAATTACGCCAGCCGGGTCTTGAACTCGAGACCTCTTGGCTCTGATACCATGTATGTTGTGAGAATTGCATGATGTATTGCTCTTCGTGCATAGGCACGTATATATGATGTACAAAGGTGGGCCACGGACCTCAACTATACAACGAAGTAGAAGGCAGGTCCAATACACAATATGCACATAACACATATACTCAACGTACTCAATGCAAACGCAGGCATTCAGCACGCCAAGTGTCTATGTTTGCATAAAAAAGGTTGCACATAAATAAATCATTTCTGTGCAGCAGAGATCTGATAAACAGGCGCTGCAAGCCAAAAACCCATGCTCTGTACCAGCAAAGAAAAACTGATCCAATCTCTGATGCAATTGAGTTAGAAGTTGCAACCAAAGGCTCACACGTGGAACAGGAGTAGCAAGGCACGATGATTCCATATGCACGTACATAGCCTAACGAGTCCACGGGGAAATGTCATAACAATTTGACAAGTCTTGGAGATTGTATTCTTCCTCTATATGTCGCTAGTGGACACCGCAAAGGCAACAATAATGCTGGCCTTCGAAAGCGAAGCGTCTCGTCGAATCATGTTGCTTGATTTTTTGTTTCTCTTTCTGAGAGATTTTTATACAGAAAATGAGGGGATGAGAACGAAAGCAACACTCACTATCTGACATGAGGAAAACAATGGGCCATGACACGACGTGCGGGACGGGGCCGTGAACGAACACATCTCTTCCTGCTGTGATATCACTTTGGCAGAAATCGTATGGACGTTGCACGAGAGAAACACCCAGAAGCGGGGGTGGTGTCGTTTTTACCCGAGCAATGCTACATCTACGTGTTTTATTTAGGTAATG
>NC_057812.1:652034429-652054647 GCF_018294505.1 Triticum aestivum | reverse complement strand
GATTAGTGGAGAAGAAAGGTGCGTAAGGTCGTGGAATTCATATGTAGGTGTAGTGTTTTTGTTTTTACCCCATCGGGAGTGTATTTTGATGGAGTGATTTTGAATACATCCGGTTATATTTAAATTTATCAAACAAAACGAGACTTGCTATTTGCAACTTGCAAGAAAGAAAAAGAAATAACCAATTCAAGCGCTGTTGTCTTCCTCTTTTTTCTCATCGACCCACACCACAGACCAGTGTCACTAATAGCCCATTTTGGCCTACTCAAGCTGCCTCGTCCACCAAGCTGGCGTCACCCCAGGCAATCCTCAAAACCCCCATCCTCTAGCTCCCATCATCCTCGTCGTGCCTCGGTGCGCGTATTCTTCAGGAAAATCAACTGGTGTCGATTCTATTTTCGGGGAACTAACTTTTAACAAATACATAGGTAAATATCCAATAAGAACATACTTTCTAGAAATATATTATGTCGGTTGGTCCACTCATCCATCACTAGTAGTGCCAATGCCTTATGCCTCTTCCTGCGTCCCATCCCCCCTCCCCCCCGCGCGCGCGTCCATCTTTCTCTTTGCCTTGATTCTTAACCGTATCTTGTCATGGTTTTCTCATCTCGCATGCTTCTTATCTCTGATGACTTCTCACCAAATCTGCCGTTGCATTTCCCGACTCCCAATCTTGACCATTACTTTGTCTTATTAGATTGGCATCGCCCATGAGATATGCTCACACACTTTCGCGATGCTCCGCCCCAAGTGCCAATTCAAACAACATCACATTGTATTGCAACTACAACTATTGGAAAATTCATTTAACACGAATGAGTCTAAGGATCCTTACTAAAAAGAATAGACCCGTGATGCCATTTTTTTATCCAATGTCGGTAAAGTCATGTTTTCAAATTTTCAAGAATACAAATTCAATTTCAAACAATTACAAAGCCACTCAATAAATAAAAATAATAATAAAAGTTTTGAAACTTCGCACAAAATCCCTGAATGCAAAATCTTAAATGGAAGTATGAGTCAAATCTCTAAACCATAATCTATGGGGGTTTGTGATAATACACTAACCATGCCCGTGCGTGACGGGGCAAAAATCACGACTCACGCATGAGTGCCGATTGAACACGCCCACGTACGGCGCCAACGGTGTGGGCTGGTGTCCACCAACTCAGACCCAGTTCTTTTGCCAGAATCTCGAGATTCTCCCAAAATCCGATTCCTATCCAGCTTCTCTTAGAATCCTTAAGCCTCATTTGTTTTACAATCTTGTTTAATTAGACCATAACTAGATAGGATTGTAAAACAAATGTGGCTCAATTTTTTTGGAAGAAGTTGGATAGGGGTCAGATTCTGAGAGAATCCCCAGATTCTGGCAAAAGAACTGGGCCTCAAACGGCCATCGAATTGCGTGGTGGGGGACGGACTCCGCGAGGCTAAATTTCGTGTTTTGACCCTTTTCTGAAACCTATTCGAGATTTGATCCTAGTTTGAATTTTTTTCGAGATCTGACCCTTTTGCTACCGTCAGAGACCATGGCGATAGGGTATAACAGCCTACCGCCAAGGTCCCTGGCGGTATGGTTGCATGACCTACCGCCAAAAACCTTCTAAGTATTGAACACAATGCGTGCTCATGCCTACCGTCAACCACCTTGACAATAAGGTTGTGCAGGCTACCGCCAGCCCGGTTGGCGGTAGCGATGTTTCCTACCGTCAAAGTCCCTGGCGGTAGGCTGTTAAACCCTACCGTCATGGACTCTGACGGTAGCAAAAGAGTCAGATCTCAATTTTTTTAAACTAGAGTCAAATCTTAAATAGGTTTTAAATTTCAAATAAGTTTTAGAAAAGGGTCAAAACACGAACCGCGACCGCCTCTCCCTCCTCTCCCTATCCGCGGCCGGTGCCGTAGCGCTTCCTCCTTCTCTCCCTCCCGTCCCAGGCTCCCAGCCGCCTATAAATTCCCCTCCCCCTCCCGTCTGCTATCCTCACATCTCGCCGGAAAATCTTCTCAACCGATCGAAGCGAAGGCCATCTCGTCCCCCTCCTCAAGGTATGCGGCCCTCCGACCGTTCCCTTTGCCTCCTCCTGTTCATAGATTATTGTTTGTAGTGCTCGATTGCTGTTAGTCGTCTGGAGTAGATCTGCTGCGTAGGCGCTATTATTGTCGGTCGATTGCTCCTGGTTCGGTTACTCGAGGTTGATTAGGCTCGGTTGTAGTTGAAATAGTTTTGGAATTCATATTCTGTGGCTAAATCTCTCTATTATGCGTGGATTTTCGAGTACATCTGCCGATTCCGATGGGTTTGCTGCCGTTTCGGTTCATCTATATCACTCTAGTTGCAGTTAGCTAATTCCCCTAGGTTTTTCATCTATATAGGAGTAGTATTATTGTGGACTTCTGATTTTGTGGCCCTCATATTGCACCCTTGCCTGATCTGTAAGGACTAAGGAGTATACCTGATAGCCATGTAGTTGTACGTCGATTTTCGTGTAACATGTTTGCTTCCACGAGGCTTAATGATTGAACTTCTGCTAAAATTTATCCCTTGTCTGTCAATCGATCAGCTACTTCTCTTCTACAGTTCAGGTTATTCTTAACCATCTATGTATTGTTTGATGCCCTTCAGTTTTCCTTATACTGTCCCTTACCCATGAGGCTAGAGATTGCGCTAGCTGATAGAACTGCTAATATATTTGTGACAGCGGGTCCTTCAAAAGTTATCACTGTCAATCATTTGATTAGCTTATTCTAGGGTTTTCTTAGTTACAATTCCATCCCTGTTGTATCATCTGGTTCCATGTATTGTTTGATCTACTACAGATTTCTCTGTACCGTTTCTAACTCTTCGGCGTGCTTTGTTGTTTACAGATGCAGATCTTTGTGAAGACCCTCACGGGCAAGACCATCACCCTTGAGGTCGAGTCCTTGGACACTATCGACAACGTCAAGGCTAAGATCCAGGACAAGGAGGGCATCCCTCCGGACCAGCAGCGTCTCATCTTCGCTGGCAAGCAGCTCGAGGATGGCCGCACCCTGGCTGACTACAACATCCAGAAGGAGTCCACCCTCCACCTGGTGCTCAAGCTCCGGGGTGGCATGCAAATCTTCGTGAAGACCCTCACCGGCAAGACCATCACCCTTGAGGTCGAGTCATCTGACACCATTGACAACGTCTAGGCGAAGATCCAGGACAAGGAGGGCATCCCCCCGGACCAGCAGCGTCTCATCTTCGCTGGCAAGCAGCTTGAGGATGGCCGCACCCTTGCTGACTACAACATCCAGAAGGAGTCCACCCTCCACCTGGTGCTAAGGCTCCAGGGTGGCATGCAAATCTTTGTGAAGACCCTCACGGGCAAGACCATCACTCTGGAGGTTGAGTCTTCGGACACGATCGACAATGTGAAGGCGAAGATCCAGGACAAGGAGGGCATCCCACCAGACCAGCAGCGCCTCATCTTTGCTGGTAAGCAGCTTGAGGATGGCCGCACCCTGGCTGATTATAACATCCAGAAGGAGTCCACCCTTCATTTGGTGCTCCGGCTCCGTGGTGGCCAGTAAGCTCCTGGCAATGGTGCTTCTGTTTCTGGGTTCGCAAGCCTTGGTTCCTTCGTTGTAGTTGTCCGGTGTCTCATCTGGGTCTGTTGATGGTGTCTTTGTTTCTACAGAACTGTGATGCACTGTTATCGGTTGGATCTGAAACTTCTGTCGTACGGCAGGTTATGAATAAGTGAGCCCTGAATTTGGTCTATAATTCTGTTGTTCTTGCCTGGTGTTGAAGTGCGGCTTCTTCTGATGCATTTGATGTGCTTTTCTCTCATGTTTTCTTCTCGCTGTGGTGGAAGAACTTAGTTCTATGCTGTAGCATCTGCGTATGCCCGTTTGCAGTACTTGTGTTTTCCCTAAACGTGTCAAAAATCAGTTCAAATGGTAGGTCCTGTAGTATTGTTGAAACTAGCTAAACGGTAAATCCTCCATAATCAGTCCTTGATGCAGCACTTTAACTCTCTTGGATCATGCGAGCACTCTAGAATCAAAATTTAATGAAAACACAATCCTGAAAATTGATAATAGTACTTCCTTTCGGTCCAAATCTATTTCGGACAATGTTCTTTGCATCTTGAGCTATCATTTGTTCAATTTGGTCGATCTGATACTTAGTTAACTCATTCATCTTGATGTTCCAATTGATACCTACTCCCTCCGTTTCAATAAAGTTCGGTCATCTATTTTAAAACGGAGGGAGTAATCGATAACGAAGCTGAATGGCTTTTTTCGGTCCAATTTCATCCATTTTTGTTGAGGCAATTTTGTATGTCTTTTCACAAGTGCAGGAACTTCTGTCAAATCTATCCCAATCTTAGTACGTATTACGCAATAGAATATCCATGATAAATGTGAGATTTGATGGCATGCAATTTTTCAGAGCATGGACCACGTATTAGGTGCAGAGAGTTAATCGTGTTGAATGTCCAAATTAATAATACTAGTTAAAATTACAACATGCAATAACTAGGTACTCCCTCCGTTTCTTTTTAGTTTGCATATAAGGTTTGGTCAAAGTCAAGCTTGATAAAATTTGATCAACTTTATATTAAAAAATATCAAAATTCACAATATGAAATCAATATTTTCAGATGCACCATGAAATGTATTTTCATATTATATAGTTTTAGTATTGTATATGTTCATATTTTTTTAGTACTCCCTCCGGTCCTTTTTACTCTGCATATTAGAATTCTCTGAAGTCAAACTTCACAAAGTTTGACCATATTTACATGAAAAAATATCAACATCTGCCATGCTAAAGTTATACAATATGAAACTTTAAGTCATGACACATCTATTGATATTGATTTCAGATTGTGAATGTTGGTACTTTTTTCAATAAAGTTGGTCAAACTTTACGAGGCTTGACTTCAGTCAAATCTTATATGCGAACTAAAAAGGACCGAGGGAGTATAAATTTGGTCAAATTTTGTGTAGTTTGATTTTGACCAAAACTTATATGCACAGTAAAAAGAAACAGAGGGAGTAGTAACATCACACATATCTAGGTTAAATAGATGATGTGGCATGCAATAAATGAACAAAGGGACGAAAGTGATAACATAGCTAGTTACTATTAGTATGAGTAACATCACACATATCAAGGCAAGATGTGTCTATAGCGTAATAAATAAAGTGTTCCATGTTACGACACATATGTTACTACCCATTGTGGCTTAGTAGTAACATAGACTAGTAACATGTGCACGTTACTAGTCTATATTACTACCCATTGTGGAACGCCAGTACATGCTGCTACCTTAGAAGAAAATCCAGGGATTGACGTCACTGATTCACTGGTCGATATCGATGATGTCAGTCATATCCCTCGATGGATGCGTTGCATTGAAGACTATGCTCCTCCACACCTCATGGTTGCATAGTTGCTATCGAATGTGGATGATCTCTTAGTAGCCTCTGACATAGTAGTTACAAGAGACATAGCATCAACATGTGTTGTGTTTGGGAACATTCTATGACATATTCTTTCTCTCTCTTCCAATTTTATCAGATTTGTAACAATTTGATTATATGCATGTTTAGTTTCTCCAGAGGTTGTGTGTAATGAAGCTACCTTTTGTTTTCTAAAAAGTGATACATGTATGAGCTACTTGATTTTGATCCCATAATACCAACTGGCCCATCGATCGAAAAGCCCCAAAAAAGTTACTTTATCTCTTGAAAAAAGTATAAATTGTTACTAAATTTCAAGAAATCAGCCTACTAGCAAAAAAAGCAATGCCCGATAGACGAATATTTGTCAAGAAGTATCAGGTATTCCGAGGCGTAGAGTGCTCCCGGTACCTCCCAAATGTTAAACAAAAACTCAGTCTAAACATAATCTATATATTAATCTTGTTGCAAATATTCAAATCTAATTTTAAAATACAGATATAGAATTAAATAAGGACAAATCTAGTTGTGGAAAGTAGTATACCCAATTTGCACTCTGAAGTTGGCTCATCAACAATGTTAATTTTGGATTTGTCTTCTTTTCGAACTTTCGAGCTACAAATATTTTGGATTTGAAATTTGTAGTATAATTGATCTGTGTAGTAGAAGTGTATCAATTATTTTGTGAAGTTCAATAAAAAAATTAGAAATGCAAAAATTCTATGGTAATTCTGGGATTACTCCATGTCGAGGAGCATTGGATACTTTCTCAATTATTCCCGCCCATGGTTCTTATTACTTTGTTTCTATATGCATGCATTGTATTTACACCGATGCAATATTAGAGTTTGAAACATACAGGGTTCTTATTCGTTTCCGTATGCATTGTATTTAGGCTGATACAATATCAAATTGTGAAGCACATCCAGCAGGAAAGCATACCATGTCTACCTTGTCCTTCCGTGCTAATAAATAAACATACACGATTGCATTCTTACCTTCTATTTCCCCGAGTGTCCTTTATAAGTCTCCCATCCTTTCAGTTCCTCCATCTTTCAGTCACATGAAGTGTTACTTAATTTAGTTCTTCCAACATGCACCAACAAATATCTTGCACATGGTACCATGCCATTTCTTAATGAACATGCATATATATAACCGCCAAATAGTAGTTATTCTTTGAAGGACTTCGTGCCACTAGAGAAGAGACATGTGGTTGAACTTAACCTATGGCTAGTTGAGTCGGCATGAGAGGTATAGGGACGTGCAAATGCACATCAACTGTGGAGAGTTTAAGTTGGATATAATTCGACCCTCTTGCCACTGTTAGCATGATCGACACGTCACTACAACAAAGTATAGACTGGCAGCATCAGGCTTGCTTGATTCGAAACCCTTGGGATCCACGGTCCCATCCAGGAAGTGCTCACCTTGAAGTTGCAGGCTATGTGAAGTTAGTCCCGAGCAACATGTATGTAAGAACTAAGAACAATGTGAAATGAAATATATATTCATTCATACCGATTTTAGTTTTCTCCAAGAATAAGATTTTTAAAAAAAATAAACAAGTCCTTATACTGGTTAATCTATTTTAAATGTGTCACATTTTTAGTCCATCTAGGTACAAAACCATTAACTATATTCATCATTGCCTTCCACAAAAGAAATAAAAGTTACTACCATAGAAAATCCACATGGTTGTAGAGCATCTATCTTGTGGGATTTTTTTTGTTGCTAAAACAAGGTTTCTATGCACTACACACGCGGAAAAAAAATCTGCACAGTACTACAATGTCAAAATTAAATGTAGCGCATATATGTAAATTATATAGACTAAATTACTCTTAATAGTACTTTGTTGTAGATCATTATTGCTACAGTAAGTTACAATAACCAATTTCATTATATTTAAACTAATTTTTTAAAATAGGATATTTTTTATAATTTTAGTGCATTGACATAATAAGACCGGGGGAGAAGGTGGGGAAAAACACCGATGGTGTCATTCTCCTATGTGTAGTGTTGTCATTACATATTTATAAGAGAACTTTGTTAAATCTTAACAAGTTTGTAAGAAATCATTGGTGTCATTTGACGCCAACGATTGCATGCTTCCTCTGCCCTTGATAAGATGGAGTTATTTTCTTCTACCAAGAATCACAAATGTGGCTGTGTGCTTAGATGCACATGAAGAGATATGAAGTCTTTAGTTATATACCAATACTAGACAACTGTCCGTGCATTGCAACATGATATAAATATTCTACTTCCTCCGTTCCTTAATATAAGTCTTTTTAGACATTTTAATAACAACTAGAATGTTTTAGAGTGGACATTCACTCATTTTGCTCCGTATATATGTAGTCCCAATTAGAATATCTAAAAAGACTTATATTTAGGAACAGAGGGAGTAGTATATTAGCTTGTGATTTATTTGTCTCTATTAATATGATTGTGTAAATACGCTCACAAAAAATATGATTGTGTAAATAAATACTTATCAAATGCTGCATATGATTTATCTACCTAAATAAACTTTAGGATGTTATTTGGTAATCATTTATCTGATAAAAATTTATTGGCTTATCAAAGAAAACATAATTTTACTTGATAAGTCAACAAAAGGTGGGACAGTTTAAACAGTTTGAAAATAAAACCAGTGAAAACCCCACAGATAGTAGGAGAGAGAGAAAAACAAAACAGAGAAAAAAGTATTAGAGAGGAAGTCACAATTGACAAAATTCATGTTACGCACACCATAAGATAAATGTTTCTTCACTTATTTTGTGTAACCTAGTGCAACACCGATGTAACACCATGTGCCTAGTCACGACTTTTTTCTTTTTGCGATGAGTGCCTAGTCACGACTTCAATCGTGTGCATTCGCTAGCTATAAAAAATTGTATGTCGTTCCACCTTGTAATTGATTCTGCTTAAAAAACCTTATTGTAATTAATTACGTATGTGAACCAATCTGTGATTAGGATAGTTAGGTGGAGAGAGGTATCCCCTGCCCACCAGGGTTCATAAGGATAAGTATATGCGCGTTTATACAAGCACTTGCGTCTGCACTGTGTTAGAAAAAATAATTAATTACTTCTAGTACAAAATATTACTCACCTCGCCTTTATTTATAAACTAGTGCGCTCTTTCCGAGAACATCTGGGTAGCACATCGTCTTCGGAGGATCCACACATGGCACAGAAGAGTTTTGTTGGGTCCTCTCCTCACGCTCAATCCAGATGAATATATCTTTGCACACCAAGTGCTATCTACTACTACCATGTTGTGAATTCCAGTTTGGTGATTTGGTTCCGGGTAGCATCCTCATAGTCTAAGAGCAATTCCAATGGAAAAACCCATTTTATCCGTTTGAGTCATCCGGACAGGAAACTTGACCCAACGGGGCGACCCAAACGGACGTCCGTGTCCGCCTGCTGTCCGTCCCCGATCCAAATCTGACCCAAATCTGGGAACAAATGGGTATGAAGCGGACGCTCTCGTCCACCGCTGTCGCCTGCTCGTGTCTGCCCTGGTCCCATATGTCAGCGACTGCAACGCCCGCAGCAAGGCCACCGGTGCTAGTCTCCACCACGCGCTCGGCCGCTCCTCCGCACCGCAGCAAGGCCACCGGCGCAGGTCGCCGACGCGTGCTCGGCCGCTCCTCCGCGCCGCAGCGAGGCCGTCGGCACAGATCGCCGACGCGCGCTCGGCCGCTCCTCCGTGCCGCCGCGAGGCCATCGGAGCAGGTCGCCACGGCGCGCTCGGCCGCTCCTCCACGCCCCAGCGAGGCCACCGACGCAGGGCTCCTCCGCGCGCTCCTGCTGGGGCTTGAGGCCCAGACGGCGGCGCGAGCAGAGGTTGGCTGCAGCAGAGGCGCGAGTAGAGAAAAATCTTGCGGGGGAGGGGATCCGCAAGGAGGAGAGGAGGGGCGGCGCGAGGGAGAGAGAAGGGGGCGGGCGGCGCGAGGGAGAGAGGAGGGGGACGGGCGGTGCGAAGAGTTTGGGTCGACATGCGTTGGATACAAGGCTTGTCCGCCCCATGTCCACTAGGCGGACAGGTGACCCAAACAGACACGAAACGGATAAAATCGGTGTCCGTTTGGGTCCTTACGTTGGAGTTGCTCTAATACCAGAATGGTGACTTAAACAAGAATATGCAGTGTATGAACATGACGACCGATCGATGAGGAGATCGAGCTTAACTCCTTTTGAGAGATCATGGCCTAGAACTCAACTTGACATGAGATGCATCAGGACAAGCACAAGTGCTATGACGGCGCCAGCCGGGAGAATCAAACAATATTCCGATACTTGTCCTCTGTCAATCAGTGGCTGTTTTCCTCCTTGGCTACTCTCCGTCCCTGTGCATTAGGTGCGTAATGAAAATCAGACACTCCTTGAGTACAAGTTCCCTAAGTCATTAGATGGATTAATCTCGTAATTAACTTCCCTATCCTCTGCCCCCCTTGAAAAATGTTGGACCAGTGCACGCGTGTAATGCAGTTACTCCAGTGTGATCGCATCTGCATGTCCACTAGTCTCCACTCCACCCATGCATGCATCATGCAGAGGATCACATCGTTAAAACCGGGATTTAATAGCTAGAGCATCTACATGGTTTATATGAAGATCAAGTTGAAGCCTATTCAGTTCGTTAAACAATATTGTATGGCATCAGTATGTACGAATTTTTGAATATGATGTCAAAAGTTAACCAAGTACTCCTACATGGCAACGGGTATGTGAGACCCGCGCGCACTTCACCGTGTCGATAACGTAAGGATTAGACGAAGGTGATTAGTTCCCGGCTCCACGGATAGGAAGCAAACAGGGCTGGATCGATAGCTTGACTGTTGCACATGCTGGCTTGATCTTGCAGCCGACCAAAGGTGTACACCTACACAGCGAGCCTTTTCTTTAGAACATCTCCGACAGGCACGCTTCGTCTCGGCACGGTATAATTCTTTTACAACATCAAAATAGTCTTTTTACGTGCGGGAGCGACGAAGAGGTTTTTCAGATGTATAAAAATACGGCGCCCAATCCGATGGCCCCACTTGCAGCAGCCCACATGCATAATCTGGCACCCCAAATTTGCAGCACACCAGCCCGCGCACACACCCATGCACTAATTTTTTTATGCATGCTCTATTTTACAACATATGTAGGGGCGCTGTTTTTTGTCTCCAACGCACAGGAAACAATGACTTTTAACGCGTGAGGTATTTTCTTAGGCGCCTGTTGGAGATGCTTTTACAACTTACATACACAACGTAGTGCAACAGGTAGCAAGGCAGGCGGTAACTTGCTACGACGCATTCTGCCTTAATTGCTTAGTGTGGAAGTATACCATATCATATAGGTTCGTATACGTGGACGTATATATGACTACCAACTTGGGCTCGGTTGATATTTGGAAATTAGCCTGTTTATAATTTATGAGAGGGCGGTGTAATGTAGGTGAACCTAGATAAAAAGAATTTTATGAGAGGGCGGTGTAATGTAGGTGAACCTAGATAAATTTTACTGCATTTTCTATATTTATTAGATATAATGCGGTGGTGGGTGGATTTGGATGGAAGACCCATCGAGAGACTATAGTGGGTCGGGGTTATAGATGTTGAAGAACCATCATGGCCCTCTGGACCTAGAAAGACAGTCGGGTCTAGTTACGCAATCGCATAGGACGAGGTGATGGTGCAAGAGACAACGATCATCGTCAGGGTCGACGGGGCTCTTTGACACAACAATAGCAACTATGATAACTATATTGTAATTCTTTGCCAATAGTTGCACGGTATTATTCCGTGTAATGGAAGATGAATCATAGCTTCTTTTGCAATGAAACACGGCCCGGGGTTCTTTGAATTACTTCTATTAACTATACCTCTTTAGAAAATATGGACTGGCCAGAACAATCTAGACCATTATAGACCGATGAGTGGATGAAACTTTAGTTTGACCAAGAAAAGTAGCATATGAAACATCCACTTGTCTCTCTGCCTCAGAGGCTCTTGTAATGGTACTATTCAGTGTTGAACCTTTATATGCGGCTAACTCACTAATCAATCTAGAACTACCGGAACAGTCTTCCGAGTTCTAGACCATCTGCCTGTGTCAAAAACGCTCCGTAAAAACGCTCTTGCAAGTTCATCTCACCTAGTCACCATACAAACTACTCTAGTGTCAAAAACGCTCTTATATTATGAGACGGAGAAAGTATTAATAAATCTTGTTCAAAGATTATGCAGGGTCATTTTCCAACCTAGTGCAATGTCACTGTGCCGCTGATTAATCAATCTTAACACAAACGAGCTCTAGGATCGATCGGATATATCCTACCAAGTCCAAGACGCACGACAAAGCCAACTTCAACCCGCTGCCCTCATGATAAGTTATACATTGAGCTTCAGAAACCACGATTACTTTACCGCACTCAGCACGCCAAGTTGCACATCAACAAAGAGACCCGCTTCGGTACAACTCCCTCACAAAACGTATAAAGGGTTAACTCTTTGGTTTTTCTTTCCCTTTTTTATGCATGGTTTTCGCTCTGGATTTTGTTGTTCCTTTTTTGTTCATAAAATAGAAATATTAGTATTTTAAAAAATTGTACAGAAATTTTAAAAAATGTTCATATCTTTCAAACTTGCTCAGAATGTCAGAACACGAACATTATTTGAAAAGAGCGGACAAGATTTTGAACGCGGACAGTTTTTAAAAACAGTAAAAAATGAATTCCACAAAAAAATCAGGAAAATACTAACATAATTTGAATGCTGAAATTTTTGAATATATGAGAAACAGAAAAAATAAATAGACAAGAACGAAAAGTCAAAGAATACGAAAAAGGAAAAAAGAATCAGAAAAAATAAAACAGGAGAGAATATAAAAAGAAAAAAAGAAAAAGAAAAAGAAAAAATGCGGTTCACGACCTTCGAGAAGGTTCCCAAAACCGGGATAATGGCTGGGAAGCCGATGTTCCCAAAACAGGGAACGCTTTTTTGCAGCCTTTTTTTAGTGATTTTCTTTTGATTTTTGTGAAATTTCTCTGATCCATCAAATAATTAAAAAAATGATGAACCTTTTTCAAATCCGCGAGCTCTTGGGCCGGTCCTACCATGGGTATTGCCCATCGGCTTGGAAAAGAAGGGACCATTTCAAGAATCTATGCCAATATAAAAAGACCCAAAGAGGCAGATCCAACTGATCTCGGACATCGAACCAAGTCAATCCAACAATCTAGACTGCTCCAATGGCGAGCGTTAAACGTGTTTAACGTGCAATTAATAGCATGCTAAATATTACACTAATCACAAGATTAACACACAGATAATAGCATACCTAATATCCGTGTGCAATTAATATATTGCCTAAATATTAACGTGCATTGCACGTGCGCATTTACTAGTGTTAAAAAAACACCATGTTCAAGTCCGGATAGGCCAGAAAACTCCGTTTAAGAGCACGTTGTTTCTCCACATCCGTCAAATGACCCTAATTTTTTTTAGGGAAAAGCTCTCCTTCACCCGACCAATCACTCGCGCCGCGTCCGCCGGCTACGCGTCCCTCGGATCATCTGTTGATAGGACGGATGTCAGCCTCCTCGCTTCTGCGTGACGCGCGTGCGTTTCTGAAACAGAGTCATTGTTCCAGTATAGTTATTCTTGCAACTGACCATCTCTTCTATCGACTCTATCAACTGACCAGCTCTATCGACTGAGAGGGCTAGGGTACGCGGCTGGATTCGAGAGAGGAGGGCGGCGGTGTGGGGCGGCGCAGGGCGTCGGGCGGTTGCGGGCGGTGCGGGGTGTTGGGCGGCGGGGGCGGCGGCACAGGGCGTTGGGCGGCGGCGCATATCCTCCGCGGTGGCGACGACGACGGGTTCGGCGGTGGCTGACAGGTATGGATCAGGCAACCCTCCCCCTCCCCCCGAACAAGATGCTCCCATCTCGTCGGCTCCACCCAGGCTGCTGTTCGTCCCGCCCACCGCGTAATGCATTTCCGCCGCGATCTATTACTGCTCGTTGTCGGGCCCCAAAGATTGTTCCCTGTTCGATTGCTTGAGCATGCATTTTTCCCGAAGGAACGAAACGGCGTCAGAACTCAGAATTGTAGAACACATGTATGGTTTTGCATTGGATATGTGTGTTTTGGGTTGCTGAAATGTTAGTTCAGTTATTTGCTGCTACAAATTAGCAGACGTGCTCTCACCTAGTTTGGAGTTTTTTCTTAGAATCCATATATGTCTATCTATATGTTTGGAGGCAAAAGTAGGTGTTCATTTTTGTTGTCATTGCGTCGGAGGTGGCGAAACTTCTAAGGTTATGAACTTCCTGTCGCCTGCATCATCTGTATCTGGCGTTGCAGCTTCTCTTTTGGCTGCCTGCATTGTGTAGAAAACTAGTTAGATAATGCAGCTGACCAACAAGCCAGCTGGCGAACTACATTCAGTTTATAAGACCTCTCAAGCTTAAATTCAGACAACCCTTTCAAGCTGGACTGAAACTTCTAAAACAGAATTCAGAGCCACCAACTTGTTGCAGAATTGAGACAATCCTTTTGAAGCTTAAATTCAGTTAACACTAACAGCGGAACAAAAAGCGTCTAAAACAGAATTCAGAGCCTGATCAACTAGTCGTAGAAACCACTACATTTTCGCGAAATGCATGATCAACAGCCCTTCGTTGGACTGAAACTCAAGCAGTCAACTCGCATAGTTGTGAAAACTCATAGGTGTGTTTCTGAATTTTTGGAGCGTGCAGTTTCTATACGATCCCCTTGTTTCATTTTTTTTTCTGAAGCTACTGTTCCGATACTCATGCAGTTATCCAGTTTGTTTTTTTAGAGAAACATATATGTAATTTTTTTTAGTTCAAAGCTTCTGTAGCTCATGCAGTTATCCAGTTTGTAGTTTCAGAGAAACATATATGTAATTTCAGAAACAATAGCTATATTTCAGAGAAACTTACCTTTCTGAAACTAGTTAGTAGGCTATGTCTGTAGCTTATGTTTGTGAAACTACAGGAATGTTTGTACTGCTAGCTTATAGCACAGGGAACTCAGTTTTTGCTTCTGAAACTACATATATCTTTTCTTTGAAATTTTAGCTACTTATCCAATACTTTTCCATTAATTTTTAGCTCATGTTTATCTGAAATTAGTTGGATTAGCTAATGTTTTTTTCAAACCTTGTTTTGCAGCATGCCTATCTTCCAAACTCGTTGGTCGGCAAAGCGGCTGCGCGAAATAGCCAATGCCTATCTCAAGTGAATGGAGGCGTTTTGGAGTTTTAGAAAATATCTCCACAAATGGCAGGAATCCAACTGATAATTTTATATACTTATGAAAAGTTGAAGTCATAAAGGTTATTTCCCTTCCTCTAACCATTATCTACCATCTAGCTGGTCGCCCCAATTATTTTGACAAGCTTTATTATTCGAGAGGTCGCTAGATCGAGCCCTAAGAAGTGCGAATAAAACGCATACTTTTTTCTTGGGAGGTCCAGAATGGCGGGCCGACGGTCTGGTCTTGCACATCGTTCTAGTATGTTCTTAAAAACTTTCTGCTGTTTTTGTCACCAAAGGCAATTGTAGTGGAGTGGCAAAGCTGTGTTATCCAGAGGATAAGGTGATGAGTTTGATTCCTGGTGTGAACATACTCCTTTTTTGAGGAATTTTACGTCTGCCTTTCAATAGCAAGCGGCCTAGCGCCTGCTAGGCCGGCCCAGTTGTGCGCCAGGTAACGAAGGTCTCGGTGTACTTTCATTGTCTAACAAAAACATCATACTTTCAAAAAAGACCATCATGCCCATCGTTATGAAGAGGTATGGGATAATCACAACCGTTGATGTGTTTAGGGGGTTGTACCGAAACGGTGGAACATACTCCTTTTTTGAGGAATTTTACGTCTGCCTTTCAATAGCAAGCGACCTAGCACCTGCTGGGCCGGCCCGCGCCGGGTAATGAAGGTCTCGCCGCCGTCTCGGTCTACTTTTATTGTCTAACAAAAACATCGTACTTTTAAAAAAGACCATCATGCCCATCGTTATGAAGGAGTATGGGATAATTACAACCGTTGATGTGTTTAGGGGGATTGTACCGAAGTGGTGGAACAAATCTTTTCGTTGCAATAGAGAGATACGATAAACATGTGCTACAAGTAAAAGGCCATGCTCTTCCCCACCCAAAAAGAATAGGTAAAATGCCCTATTCTGAATTTTGATGCAGTTGACACTACTAGGAAAAGGCCTACTAATGGCGCACCTAATTTGGCCATTAATGGCGCATTAGTGGTGCGCCATTAGTATATTTTACTAATGGCGCACCATAGGTGCACCATTAGTATCTGGTATACTAATGGCGCACCTCAGATGCGCCATTAGTATATACAACAGTGCGCCATTAGTATGCCTCCCAGGGGGCCATGTATACCCAGGTGCTTTGGCATACTAATGGCGCACAACAACAAGATGCGCCATTAGTAACTTCGGCATACTAATGGCGCACTGTTTAATGATGCGCCATTAGTATCCTTTGACATATTAATGGCGCACTGTGATGTGATGCGCCATTAGTATGAATATTAGGTTTTTTTTATTTTTTTATTTTCTGTTTTTTGCACAGGTTACAAAATGTATAATTAGACAAAATATAGACAGCACATATCAACAACAGATTCATCGAATACAATAGAAGATTAGTCTCTGAATACAATTCATCATATTAGTCTCCGAATACAATTCATCATATTAGTCTCCGAATTGAAAAGACCGAAGAAAGATAGAACATTATATTACAAGTCTCGAGACCGCGAGTAGTGAGTTTGTCTTCACATTACAAGTCGATATCGATCATCTAAACTACCATCACATAGAAGAGAGCTGCGGTCATCACGATGAGCATCATCACGATGAAACTTGTCTTCATCCGGTTCCTCCAGCGCTCCCTCCCCTCTCCCGCTAGATAGCGGGCGTATCTAGATTCGGCCTCGGCCCTAGTGGTGTACCCTTTATAACTGTTACCGCTGAATCGGTGAACCTGTCTCCGACACTCCTCCCAGTCGTCGTAGACTCCGGGAACCTTACCCTTGTACACGACATACGACGGCATCGCTATGCAGTAGCCAAACGAAACGTTAGTACCAATTCACAGACAATACATAAGCAATATATAAGTATGCAACAGAACGATCGGAAGAGAAAAGCAAGACATTAATAGCATTGATTACATCTAAGTTGAACGACTCTCGAAACCAAAGAGACATACTACAAGTTCATTAAAGTTTAATTACAACATGAGTCAATCGATGTTTCAGAACTAGACACAGCATCACTGCTTTCGACTCGACTCAAGGGACCGGAGCGTGGATGAAGCCGCCGTCTATCGTGGGGGTCATGAAATAACGGTCGTTGTTAGCCTGCATTTGTAGCATTGTGTCGATGTCACTGTTGGACGGTTGATTTCTGAGGTAGAACTGCCACGAGGTACGAAGGACATCTTGATAGATGATTTCCGCAAACTCCGACTGGATGCAAAAGAATTCTTGTCTGATGTCCGCGTCCTGGATTGCCGACACGCTCGCGGCCCAATCTTTGAGTTTACTCGGTAGCAGAAGTTGATGATGGTCCCGTACGATCGCCCGCATGTGATGGATGGCGTAGTAGGCACCCTTCTGACCGCCAGGCGGCTGCTTGACGCAGCAGAACGTCGTATTGTGGGAGAACACATGCTTGCCGTACTTACGAATATGCCTGGTGAAGGTGCCTCCAGATTTGGCGAGCCGGGGAGAACATCATCAAGAACCTTCTTGACATTTGTGTAGTCTACGTTCGAATGACGGTCCGGGTCGAAATACGTGGCCATGGAATATTTGGGGCTTAGGAGGATGAGTGTGCAATGTGTGTCACTGCAGAAAACACGGAATGTTAAAAGAAAAACAATCGAAATCTAAGAATTCATATGTTACGGGGCGGTTGAGGGGAGGACTTATTCGGGAAAGTAAGGCACGAGGAAGTTATCCTTATCTTGGTTTGCCAGAATGACGCCTTCGAGGTAAGAACTCGCGACTTGCCGGTCCCCAGCGCTGCCCAAGATCTTGGCACGCATGTAGAAGGGGTCGACTATCACGATGTCCGGGGTCTTGTCGCGAATGATCCGCATCTCCATACTCAGCGAAAATAGCCGAACGAAGGTGTAGTGCAGCGGATGAAGGTTCAACATAGCGTGGATGTCATCAAACCGCAGGACGATCGTACCCCCGATGGAGTTATCCACAAAGCCCTTGCCCTCTGGCACCTTGGCCGCGAAAACCGGGTATGCCACATCCTTCTCCATGAGACGCCGCTTCTCCAAAGAAAGAACACTGTCATGCAGACTCCGCATAGCACCGGTTGCAGCATCGAGCATATTTCTCGGTAGCATCGGCCTACCCGCCACATGCAGCCTCCTCATTAAATCCTCAGGTGAAGGTGGCCCGTCCTTAGCACGGATCGTACTCGGTGTCGGCTGGCCCGCACCCTTGTTAGTCTTTCTTTTGCGTGCCTTCTTCTTCTCCTGTAATGGGACCGAGTTCTGCTCACAGACCGCCTTCTTGAGTGTGTTGGGGGTGATAATATTTCGCACCTCGCCTATCAGAGGCTCGGTGAAGTCGGCAGCTGGAGGCGTCTCCTGAGAGCTGAACTGCAGACGACGCCTGTTGCAACTTGGCTTCTCCGCGGTACCAGCTAGATCGCGCACGTCTTTTGTTGGGTTGGGTTCTTCAGAAGGAGGCCCATGAAGTCGCCACCGTACCCATGATCGGCAAAGTACTGATCGACGTTGCCAAATGTATCGTCGTCGTCGTCGTTTTGATCCTGTGCCATATGCATGTTTGGATCCAGTGGCATAGGGATGTCCGGCACCATTGCGACGGTCTAGCCATGGGGCCGACTTGGCGCCGGCACGACTGGCGGTGTTGTCTTTGGGGTGGTGTCCCCCGCGCCCAAACGAATCTGGCTCTTCGGCCAAAGCAGGGGCCAGCTCAGGCAGGCGCTGAGGGTCATCACGTCATCATCGTCGGCCCCGACGGGTCAAATCGGAGGTAACAACTCGTCGCAACCTGGCAGCACCCGAACCAGTTGAACCCTAAACAAGTTGGGTGGCATCTAGGTACCATCGAACAAGGGGTTGCCCGGTTGAACGATTTTGCCCTTGGCGACATCAACCAACTCGTTGTTCACGAAGTGCAGGAGAGTGCACGGAACGTCGGCGGCGCCCTGCGAAAACATGTAGGGCATCAGGGATGCCCAATCAAAGGCAAGGAGATGAAGTCCTCGGCCGAGAGAGGCTTAATTAGTTCATGATGATGGCGTCGAGCTCGGCTAATGTCGAGGCACCGCCAACGGCGGGCGCGCAGTTGACGGAGGGGCCGCTTGCTGCAGAGGTGCCGGCCGGCGTACACCCGGGTGCATTAAGCTCCCGTGCCGGCGTCGGAGACACCAATGCCGCCTCCGCCGGAGACACCAATGGCCCCGCCATCGCGTTTTGCAAGTTGCTGGCCGTGAAGCTAGGAATCGGGGGCGGCCCCTGTTGGCCGCCCGCAATCCATGCACTAATCCCCTGGATCAAGGTAGGCACAATGGCGGTGATCGTCCTTCCGAGTTGTTGTTCCACTTGCTCTTGGACAATCTCCAGAATCCGCGCCACCTGTGCCCTGAGTTCTTGAACCTCGCGCGCCTGGCTTTCTGAGCTGGTCTTTTTCTCCTTTCGCCCACCAGTGTTATAGTATGACGACCATTTTGTCGACAAGCCTTTGTCGGCCACACGACCAGCTGACGTCGGCTAACTGAGCTTATCCTTGTTCTTCATTACATTCAACACCCTATTTAGAGTGGTGTCCCAAGGGTTGCTCTTAGTCGACCCCGCGCTACTGCTTTCAGTCGCCTACGGAAGGAATGTGGACCATTTAGAAATTTGGCTTCATTAATTAGAATGCAACCATATGGAGCTAATTACGCGGGGGTGTATTCCTTACCAGAACAGGCTCAAGCGCCCTGGTCTTCGGATCCATGGTAAGCTCCTTTGTTTTCGGGTCCTTCTTGTACCGGGCCCTGACAAAGTTCCTGGTCTGCTTGTCACCGTATTTATCGAAGAGGGGCGGTAGGCCTTGCTCGGCACGGTCTTCCTCCTCCTTGTCCCATATAGGCTCCGCCACTCTGTAACCGCCGGGACCGAGTGTGTGTTCCCCTAAGTTCAGCTCCCGCATTTCTTTCCCCCACTTACTTGATTCGGAGTTTGCGGTGTGTTGGGTTTCGTAGTAATTTCAAAAGTTTTCCTACGCACACGCAAGATCATGTGATGCATAGCAACGAGGGGAGAGTGTGATCTACATACCTAGTAGATCGACAACGGAAGCATTTGGTTGATTTAGTCGTACGTCTTCACGATCCAACCGATCAAGCACCGAAACTACGACACCTCCGAGTTCGAGCACACGTTCAGCTCGATGACGATCCCCGGACTCCGATCCAGCAAAGTGTCGGGGAAGAGTTCCGTCAGCACGACGGCGTGGTGACGATCTTGATGCACTACAGCAGCAGGGCTTCGCCTAAACTCCGCTACAGTATTATCGAGGACTATGGTGGCTGGGGGCGCTGCACACGGCTAAGGAATAGATCACGTGGATCAACTTGTGTGTTTCTGGGGTGCCCCTGCCTCCGTATATAAAGGACTAGAGGGGGGGAGGCTGGCCGGCCAAGGGTGGCGCGCCAGGAGAGTCCTACTCCCTCTGGGAGT
>NC_057812.1:652027600-652033978 GCF_018294505.1 Triticum aestivum | reverse complement strand
GGTACTCCGGTAAAATCCCGATTTCACCCGGAACACTTCCGATATCCAAACATAGGCTTCCAATATATCAATCTTTATGTGTCGACCATTTCGAGACTCCTCGTCATGTCCGTGATCACATCCGGGACTCCGAACAACCTTCCGTACATCAAAATGCATAAACTCATAATATAACTGTCATCGTAACCTTAAGCGTGCGGACCCTACGGGTTCGAGAACAATGTAGACATGACCGAGACACGTCTCCGGTCAATAACCAATAGCGGGACCTGGATGCCCATATTGGCTCCTACATATTCTATGAAGATCTTTATCGGTCAGACCGCATAACAACATACGTTGTTCCCTTTGTCATCGGTATGTTACTTGCCCGAGATTCGATCGTCGGTATTCCAATACCTAGCTCAATCTCGTTACCGGCAAGTCTCTTTACTCATTCTGTAATACATCATCCCGCAACTAACTCATTTAGTTGCAATGCTTGCAAGGATTAAGTGATGTGCATTACCGAGAGGGCCCAGAGATACCTCTCCGACAATCGGAGTGACAAAACCTAATCTCGAAATACGCCAACCGAACATGTACCTTTGGAGACACCTGTAGTACTCCTTTATAATCACCCAGTTACGTTGTGACGTTTGGTAGTACCCAAAGTGTTCCTTCGGTAAACGGGAGTTGCATAATCTCATAGTTATAGGAACATGTATAAGTCATGAAGAAAGCAATAGCAACATACTAAACGATCGGGTGCTAAGCTAATGGAATGGGTCATGTCAATCAGATCATTCTCTTAATGATGTGATCCCATTAATCAAATAACAACTCATTGTTCATGGTTAGGAAACATAACCATCTTTGATTAACGAGCTAGTCAAGTAGAGGCATACTAGTGACACTTTGTTTGTCTATGTATTCACACATGTATTATGTTTCCGGTTAATACAATTCTAGCATGAATAATAAACATTTATCATGATTATAAGGAAATAAATAATAACTTTATTATTGCCTCTAGGGCATATTTCCTTCAGTCTCCCACTTGCACTAGAGTCAATAATCTAGATCACACCGTAATGATTCTAACACCCATGGAGCCTTGGTGCTGATCATGTTTTGCTCGTGGAAGAGGCTTAGTCAATGGGTCTACAACATTCAGATCCGTATGTATCTTGCAAATCTCTATGTCTCCCACCTGGACCAGATCCCGGATGGAATTGAAGCGTCTTTTGATGTGCTTGGTTCTCTTGTGAAATCTGGATTCCTTTGCCAAGGCAATTGCACCAGTATTGTCACAAAAGATTTTCATTGGACCCGATGCACTAGGTATGACACCTAGATCGGATATGAACTCCTTCATCCAGACTCCTTCATCTGCTGCTTCCGAAGCAGCTATGTACTCCGCTTCACATGTAGATCCCGCTACAACGCTTTGTTTGGAACTGCACCAACTGACAGCTCCATCGTTTAATGTAAACACGTATCCGGTTTGCGATTTAGAATCGTCTGGATCAGTGTCAAATCTTGCATCAATGTAACCATTTACGATGAGCTCTTTGTCACCTCCGTATATGAGAAGCATATCCTTAGTCCTTTTCAGGTATTTCAGGATGTTCTTGACCGCTGTCCAGTGATCCACTCCTGGATTACTTTGGTACCTCCCTGCTAGACTTATAGCAAGGCACACATCAGGTCTGGTACACAGTATTGCATACATGATAGATCCTATCGCTGATGCATAGGGGACATCTTTCATATTCTCTCTATCTTCTGTAGTGGTCGGGCATTGAGTCTTACTCAATTTCACACCTTGTAACACATGCAAGAATCCTTTCTTTGCTTGATCCATTTTGAACTTTTTCAAAATTTTGTCAAGGTATGTTGTTTGTGAAAGTCCAATTAAGCGTTTTGATCTATCTCTATAGATCTTAATGCCTAATATGTAAGCAGCTTCATCGAGGTCTTTCATTGAAAAACTCGTATTCAAGTATCCCTTTATGCTATCCAGAAATTCTATATCATTTCCAATTAATAATATGTCATCCACATATAATATCAGAAATGCTACAGAGCTCCCACTCACTTTCTTGTAAATACAGGCTTCTCCAAAAGTCTGTATAAAACCAAATGCTTTGATCACACTATCAAAACGTTTATTCCAATCCGAGAGGCTTGCACCAGTCCATAAATGGATCGCTGGAGCTTGCACACTTTGTTAGCTCCCTTTGGATCGACAAAACCTTCTGGTTGCATCATATACAACTCTTCTTCCAGAAATCCATTGAAGAATGCAGTTTTGACATCCATCTGCCAAATTTCATAATCATAAAATGCGGCAATTGCTAACATGATTCGGACAGACTTAAGCATCGCTACGGGTGAGAAGGTCTCATCGTAGTCAATCCCTTGAACTTGCCGAAAACCTTTTGCGACAAGTCGAGCTTTGTAGACAGTAATATTACCGTCAGCGTCAGTCTTCTTCTTGAAGATCCATTTATTCTCAATTGCTTGCCGATCATCGGGCAAGTCAACCAAAGTCCATACTTTGTTCTCATACATGGATACCATCTCAGATTTCATGGCTTCAAGCCACTTTGCGGAATCTGGGCTCACCATTGCTTCTTCATAGTTCGTAGGTTCATCATGATCTAGCATCATGACTTCCAGAACGGGATTACCGTACCACTCTGGCGCGGATCTCACTCTGGTTGATCTACGAGGTTCAGTAGTATCTTGTTCTGAAGTTTCATGATCATTATCATTGACTTCCTCACTAACTGGTGTAGGTGTCACAGAAACAGTTTTCTGTCATGTACTACTTTCCAATAAGGGAGTAGGTACAGTTACCTCGTCAAGTTCTACTTTCCTCCCACTCACTTCTTTCGAGAGAAACTCCTTCTCCAGAAAGTTTCCGAATTTAGCAACAAAGGTCTTGCCTTCGGATCTGTGATAGAAGGTGTATCCAATAGTTTCCTTTGGATATCCTATGAAGACACATTTCTCCGATTTGGGTTCGAGCTTATCAGGTTGAAGCTTTTTTCACATAAGCATCGCAGCCCCAAACTTTCAGAAACGACAACTTTGGTTTCTTGCCAAACCACAGTTCATAAGGCGTCGTCTCAATGGATTTTGATGGTGCCCTATTTAATGTGAATGCGGCCGTCTCTAGAGCGTATCCCCAAAACGATAGAGGTAAATCAGTAAGAGACATCATAGATCGCACCATATCCAGTAAAGTACGATTACGACGTTCGGACACACCATTACGCTGAGGTGTTCCGGGTGGCGTGAGTTGCGAAACTATTCCACAAGTTTTCAAATGTACACCAAACTCGTAACTCAAATATTCTCCTCCACGATCAGATCGTAGAAACTTTATTTTCTTGTTACGATGATTTTCAACTTCACTCTGAAATTCCTTGAACTTTTCAAATGTTTCAGACTTATGTTTCATTAAGTAGATATACCCATATCTGCTTAAATCATCTGTGAAGGTGAGAAAATAACGATATCCGCCACGAGACTCAATATTCATCGGACCACATACATCTGTATGTATGATTTCCAACAAATCTGTTGCTCTCTCCATAGTACCGGAGAACGGCGTTTTGGTCATCTTGCCCATGAGGCACGGTTCGCAAGTACCAAGTGATTCATAATCAAGTGGTTCCAAAAGTCCATCAGAATGGAGTTTCTTCATGCGCTTTACACCGATATGACCTAAACGGCAGTGCCACAAATAAGTTGCACTCTCATTATCAACTCTGCATCTTTTGGCTTCAACATTATGAATATGTGTGTTACTACTATCGAGATTCAACAAGAATAGACCACTCTTCAAGGGTGCATGACCATAAAAGATATTACTCATATAAATAGAACAACCATTATTCTCTGATTTAAATGAATAACCGTCTCGCATCAAACAAGATCCAGATATAATGTTCATGCTTAACGCTGGCACCAAATAACAATTATTTAGGTCTAATACTAATCCCGAAGGTAGATGTAGAGGTAGCGTGCCGACTGCGATCACATCAACTTTGGAACCGTTTCCCACGCGCATCGTCACCTCGTCCTTAACCAATCTTCGCTTGATCCGTAGTCCCTGTTCTGAGTTGCAAATATTAGCAACAGAACCAGTATCAAATACCCAGGTGCTACTGCGAGCATTAGTAAGGTACACATCAATAACATGTATATCACATATACCTTTGTTCACCTTGCCATCCTTCTTATCTGCCAAATACTTGGGGCAGTTCCGCTTCCAGTGTCCAGTCTGCTTGCAATAGAAGCACTCAGTTTCAGGCTTAGGTCCAGGTTTGGGTTTCTTCTCTTGAGTAGCAACTTGCTTGCCGTTCTTTTTGAAGTTCCCCTTCTTCTTCCCTTTGCCCTTTTCCTTGAAACTAGTGGTCTTGTTGACCATCAACACTTGATGCTCCTTCTTGATTTCTACCTCCGCAGCTTTCAGCATCGCGAAGAGCTCGGGAATAGTCTTGTTCATCCCTTGCATATTATAGTTCATCACGAAGCTATTGTAGCTTGGTGGCAGTGATTGGAGAATTATGTCAATGACGCAATCATCTGGAAGATTAACTCCCATCTGAATCAAGTGATTATTATACCCAGACATTTTGAGTATATGCTCACTGACAGAACTGTTCTCCTCCATCTTGCAGCTATAGAACTTATTGGAGACTTCATATCTCTTAATCAGGGCATTTGCTTGAAATATTAACTTCAACTCCTGGAACATCTCATATGCTCCATGACGTTCAAAACGTCGTTGAAGTCCCGATTCTAAGCCGTAAAGCATGGCACACTGAACTATCGAGTAGTCATCAGCTTTGCTCTGCCAGACGTTCATAACATCCGGCGTTGCTCCTGCAGCAGGCCTGGCACCCAGCGGTGCTTCCAGGACGTAATTCAGCAATGAGGATAATCCTCAAGTTACGGACCCAGTCCGTGTAATTGCTACCCTCATATTTCAACTTTGCTTTCTCAAGGAACGCATTAAAATTCAACGGAACAACAGCACGAGCCATCTATCTACAATCAAACATAAACAAGCAAGATACTAATCAGGTACTAAGTTTCATGATAAATTTAAGTTCAGTTAATCAAATTAATTAAAGAACTCCCACTTAGATAGACATCCCTCTAATCCTCTAAGTGATTACGTGATCCAAATCAACTAAACCATAACCGATCATCACGTGAGATGGAGTAGTTTTCAATGGTGAACATCGTTATGTTGATCATATCTACTATATGATTCACGCTCGACCTTTCGGTCTCCGTGTTCCCAGGCCATATCTGTATATGCTTGGCTCGTCAAGTATAACCTGAGTATTCCGCGTGTGCAACTGTTTTGCACCCGTTGTATTTGAACGTAGAACCTATCACACCCGATCATCACGTGGTGTCTCAGCAAGAAGAACTTTCGCAACGGTGCATACTCAGGGAGAACACTTCTTGATAATTTAGTGAGAGATCATCTTATAATGCTACCGTCATTCGAAGCAAGATAAGATGCATAAAAGGATAAACATCACATGCAATCAATATAAGTGATATGATATGGCCATCATCATCTTGTGCTTGTGATCTCTATCTCCGAAGCACCGTCGTGATCACCATCGTCACCAGCGTGACACCTTGATCTCCATCGTAGCATCGTTGTCGTCTTGCCAAGCTTGTGCTTCTACGACTATCGCTACCGCTTAGTGATAAAAGTAAAGCATTACATCGCGATTGCATTGCATACAATAAAACGACAACCATAAGGCTCCTGCCAGTTGCTGATAACTCGGTTACAAAACATGATCATCTCATACAATAAAATTCAGCATCATGTCTTGACCATATCACATCACAACATGCCCTGCAAAAACAAGTTAGACGTCCTCTACTTTTGTGACGCCCGGATAATCAAGCTACAGTAAACCTTTGCTAATGATGCCACGTCACCTTGATTGCTGATGCTAATCTTGCGTTAGTTCGAAACCGATTCTAATTCAAATTCAAAATCAGGCAAACATCAAAAGTTTTCAAATATTAAAAACCAAAATGTCCAGGTTGTGTCAGTTATTGCACAGATGACTATGATGAATAATCCACATTTTTATATAATGTATAAATGCACTAAAATGATTTAAACGGTAGCAAAAACAATTTTTAAATGCCTTTGGTATTTTATAAAACATAAAACTAATTTATTTTGGGTTAAAACCTTTTGTGGCTGAGGGTTATTTTGAAACGTTATTTTAGGAGTTGTTGTCATATTTTACTAAGTAAAATAATGTGGGTCTAAAATTTAAAACAGAAAAGGTAAAATAAATAAGAAAATACAAAAGAGAAAAGCTAAACAGACAAAAAAAA
>NC_057812.1:652019856-652026987 GCF_018294505.1 Triticum aestivum | reverse complement strand
TGCCCGCACCCGCGCCCAAAACCGCTATGGCCCCCTGGGGCCTATGACATATGGGCCCCGCCCACAGAACATGTTTAAAAAAAATAGAATTAAAAGAATTTAAAATAATATTAATAAAATTAATAATTAATTAATTAGTGAATTAATAAGTTAATTAACCCTGTTTAATTAAACTAATTAACCTGTTAGCTTAATTAAACAGTAATTAGTTTAACTAAATCCTAATTAACCTAACAGAGTATGACAGGTGGGTCCCGTTGGACCCACGCGTCAGTTTGACCCAGTCAACCCCTGTTGACTGATGATGTCAGCCTGACGTCATGCTGACGTCATAAATCCATTTTCCGAATTAATTAAATAATTAAATAAATTCCAGAAATTAATAAAATCTTTAGAAAATCATATCTTTTAATCCGTAACTCGGATTAAAATATTTTCAACATGAAAGTTGCTCAGAACGACGAGACGATTCCGGATACGCAACCCGTTCGTCCGCCACACCCTCCTAACCTATCGAACTCGCAACTTTCCCCCCTCCGGCTCCTCTGCCCGAAAACATGGAACCCCGGGAATACTTCCCGGATGCTTCCCCCCTTCACCGGTATCACCTCCTACCGCGTTAGAACACGTCTAGCTCTGCTTGTTATCCTGTTATGCACTTGCTTGCTATGTATTTACTGTTTCTCCCCCCCTCTTCTCTTCGGTAGACTACGAGACCGACGCTGCTGCTGCCCAGTTCGACTACGGAGTTGACGACCCCTCCTTCTTGCCAGAGCAACCAGGGAAGCCCCCCCCCCCTTGATCACCAGATATCGCCTATTCTATTCTATACTGCTTGCATTAGAGTAGTGTAGCATGTTACTGCTTTCCGTTAGTCCTATTCTGATGCATAGCCTGTCATTGCTGCTACAGTCATTGATACCTTACCCGCAATCCTAAATGCTTAGTATAGGATGCTAGTGTTCCATCATTGGCCCTACATTCTTGTCAGTCTGCCTTGCTATACTATCGGGTCGTGATCACTTGGGAGGTGATCATGGGTATATACTATACATACATACATACTATACAGATGGTGACTAAAGTCGGGTCAGCTCATTGAGTACCCGCAAGTGATTCTGACGAGGCGGCTGAAAGGACAGGTGGCTCCATCCCGGTAGAGGTGGGCCTGGGTTCCCGACGGCCCTCGACTGTTACTTTGTGGCGGAGCGACAGGGCAGGTTGAGACCACCTAGGAGACAGGTGGGCCTGGCCCTGTTCGGCGTTCGCGGATACTTAACACGCTTAACGAGATCTTGGTATTTGATCTGAGTCGGCTACGAGCCTATACGCACTAACCATCTACGTGGGAGTAGTTATGGGTATCCCGACGTCGTGGTATCAGCCGAAGCACTTCAGACGTCAGTGACGGAGCGGCGCGCGCCGAATTGGACTGGAACGCCACTAGGCTAGGTCTGCTTTCGGCCGCGTACGCAACGTGCAGGTGTGCTATGGGCGATGGGCCCAGACCCCTGTGCGCTTAGGTTTAGACCGGCGTGCTGGCCTCTCTGTTTTGCCTAGGTGGGGCTGCGACGTGTTGATCTTCCGAGGCCGGGCATGACCCAGGAAAGTGTGTCCAGCCAAATGGGATCAAGCGTGTTGGGTTATGTGGTGCACCCCTGCAGGGAAGTTAATCTATTCGAATAGCCGTGATCTTCGGTAACAGGACGACTTGGAGTTGTACCTTGACCTTATGACAACTAGAACCGGATACTTAATAAAACACACCCTTCCAAGTGCCAGATACAACCGGTGGTCGCTCTCCCTCAGGGATACGAGGGGAGGATCGCCGGGTAGGATATGCTATGCGATGCTACTTGGAGGACTTCGACCTACCCTCTTCTGCCTGTTGCAAGACGAAGGTGACCAGAAGCGTAGTCTTCGATAAGACTAGCTATCCCCCCTTATTCTGGCATTCTGCAGTTCAGTCCACTGATATGGCCCTTTACACATATACCCATGCATATGTAGTGTAGTTCCTTGCTTGCGAGTACTTTGGATGAGTACTCACGGTTGCTTTCTCCCCCCCCCTTTTTCCCCCTTTCCTTTCTTTCTGGTTGTCGCAACCAGATGCTGGAGTCCAGGAGCCAGACGCCACCGTCGACGACGACCCCTACTACACCGGAGGTGCCTACTACTACGTGCAGCCCGCTGACGATGACCAGGAGTAGTTAGGAGGATCCCAGGCAGGAGGCCTGCGCCTCTTTCGATCTGTATCCCAGTTTGTGCTAGCCTTCTTAAGGCAAACTTGTTTAACTTATGTCTGTACTCAGATATTGTTGCTTCCGCTGACTCGTCTATGATCGAGCACTTGTATTCGAGCCCTCGAGGCCCTGGCTTGTATTATGATGCTTGTATGACTTATTTTATTTGTAGAGTTGTGTTGTGATATCTTCCCGTGAGTCCCTGATCTTGATCGTACACATTTGCGTGCATGATTAGTGTACGATTGAATCGGGGGCGTCACAAGTTGGTATCAGAGCCGACTGCCTGTAGGAATCCCCCTTTCCAACTCCTTGGCCGAAGTCGAGTCTAGTCGTTGAAAAACTTTTACTAACATGGATGTGTGGCCCATGGGCCCACGTCGCCATCGGGAGGTATTAGGATCTTTTATTCCTCGATCTTTACTCTGGGATTCTGAACCCTCTTCTATTCGGGTTAAACGATTTTTACTAAAAACTAACTTTAGGTTCTCGAAAAATACTTTCTCCCGGAGAGCCCCTTCAGTCCAGATGGTCACCGACTGCACCAGAAGATTTCGGAGATACTCTTTGATATTCTCTCGAGACTTTGTGCCCATCACTTTTGCTATTCCTGACCACCGATAAATCCGTATGGATAACTACTTACACTTGCCATTCATATGATCATTCCCCATTGATCTTGTTATTACAAGATACCCCGAAGTTTTCTCTATTGTTCCGAGAATACTTTGTGCCTACTGCCTAGCAGTTCTTTGCCACATGAATACCCCCTTCAAATAAATTCTCGCACTTATCGAGTATCTGCTCATCCCCCAGTTGTTCATGTATTTCACAAAAGTCTTCGAAATGCCATTCGATCTTCCGAAAATCCCGAGCAGCCTATTGCTCTTGAAATTCTTGCTTGCTTGCATTATGGTTAGTCCCATATGTCTCATAGTCTTATTGACATTCCTTGTCATTATCATTTTGAGTCTGTTGACTCAATATGTTTGCGAATACCCGCAAACATCATTGATCCTTATAAATTACCTTTCCGGCTGAGCTGCCATTCTTTTAACTGGAATTGGTTCTCGACCAATCCAATTGTCGTTGATTGTACCCTAAGGCTATTCAACTTATCCATCCCTAATCAGAGCATTGCTTCTGATCCCTTGATTTGGAAATCATAATTCCTTTGCATTTCACAATTGAGTTAGTTAGTTGTTTCTATAATTTGATCTCCTTGCACTCTTCTTCCTCTAGTTGAGTACCGATGCTCACGTCAGATCCCTTGTGGACCATCAGGCCCATTGTTGGATTTTATCCGTCAGCATCCTTCATATTCAATAACCGTGTGAGCCTTCCCTTGGATACATAATGCCCTTGGTAATTGTATCATCTACTTTCTCAACCTTGCTCTACTTTCGAGCTTGTGATATTTACTCTTGAAACTTGTGGTATATGTTTCTAAGAAGCCCCTATAGGTTGAACCTATGCCTTCCTTAAATATGTGTGAACTCGAAAGTTTTCACGAGTCATACTCTTCTGGTATTTTGCCAGATAAAATTTCAACACTACGACTTCATTGAACGCGAGAAGTGAATGAAAGGTGGTGCATTGGAGAAGTGAGAGTCGACCTTGAACTTTGTGTTCATGCCCATGGACCCGATGTACATCTTCTCATCGAAGCTTCTTTTAAAATTAATTATTCCCTTGATAAAATGTTCATCTTATATCTGGGGTATGGCCTTTTACAATCGTGGTTTCGACCATGTTCTCCTGTAAATACCATTTTCGATGCAAGTGTAAGCACTTGTCTTCTGTGGATCAATACCCCGGTACAACCTCTACTTTGATGTGTCGTCGAGTATTACCCCCCTGGTATCTCGAGATTATCATGGAACTGCATAACTTTTTATGAGTTCTTCATCAAGTGCTACCTTCCCACTTATTCCAATTTTTCGCGGGCTCTGAGTTATTGAACACTCCAAGACACCGGTAACTGAACCGAGTCCGCTCTTCGGTTCAACAACTCTTCAGTAAGCTTCTATAAGTACGAGTTTGTACCCGATCACGCCATTCCTAGCCTGTTTGATCATTTTCGTGACGATTCTAACTGTGCTACCTGGTCCTTATTCTCGGAGCACCAATTTTCGACGATGAACTAACCTTACGTCGATCCTCATCGTCATATCATTTCGCATTGAACAACAAGCTTGGTTTCGAGTTTGTGTCGTACCCTTGGTTCCAATAACCTTTCACTTCATCATTACTTGACTTGATGTCGTTACCGATCGATTACATCTTCATGAACTCTCGCGACAAAGGTGCCATGATCATCAACATTCTGAGCTCATCCAGGATATCAATTGAATTCATGATGAGAAATACCATCCTGGCCCTCGATGAATTGTATTATCATCGACCACTTTATTGTCTTCCCACCAACACAAGCTTGTTCATGTTTGGTGTTATACCTTGAATTCCTTGCTATCCAGCAATTGTTCTTCTTTACCTTGGAGTATTACCATCCTTTATGTCAAGAATGTTCTGAGATTTGTTCCACCTCTTGAGAATTCTTGACATAGAAATACTTCTCACCATCACCATTCTTTCTTGGTCCCTGTGTTAATTCCAACAAGTGAACGGTGTTGTTTGGATTCTTTCCTTCTAGCAACCCTATTTTTGAAGTTAATGGTCGAAAGTTTATTCTTAGGCTATTGATTATTGAATCACCATTCTGACATTGGTCGTGCAACCCAACCCATATTTCGGGCGCACCCTTCAACCAATGTTTAATTGTGTATGTTTTCCTTGAGCATACTTCCTTATATCATTTGATCTGACAAATGTTATCTCCTTGTTCACTTAATGGTGGAAATCCATTTTTTGGGAATCTCGGTGAATTGCCGTTGAGTTCACCAGACACCTCCTTGTCCTCTCCTTGGGTTAATGATGGACTCTTGTTAACGGAAATCGCTTCATAGTTCATTTCCCCGAGAATCTTACCATGTCATCTCGTCAATTTGCGTTGCACCTTTTCTTCTCAGGTGTCCTAAGTCTGAGGTATCCTAACACCAACCGGATCCGAATCTCGGTCAGATATGATGGTTGGGACAACTTTCCAAGAGTTATGATGTTGGTCCTTTGATGACCCGGTAACATGATGTCATGCCTAGCACCCCCCCCCCCTGGGTGGAGGACCTATTGTTGTAGTATCCTTTTTAGCAAGTTTAGCCATTCTTCCATGAGGAAATTGTAAGACTTATTCTACAAGTTATTCCTGATGGATCCTTCGTGTTTCCAAAGTCTGATCTTCACCTGAAGACCATGTCAATACTATCTCGAAGCATGTCAATGGTACTCCGATTTTCAACAGGAACATTTGAAGCACGATGCTATATTTTAGTTATCAATTATCCTAACACCGTTGTATGAGTAATATCATGAGATTCCTCCCCCCCTTACCTAAAGGGTTTTCTACATGATATCCTGCCACGGATACCATGCTCTGCTTATCCTTGGGAAGGATATATCCCTAAATTATGTGACTAAGACACATTTTTCCTTTCCATCGCCTGATTAATCTGATAATCATATGTCCTTTCCATTGTTTGGTTTAACCTTTCTTGAGGTCTATATGATCTAAGCAGTAATATTCTTCTGCTTATGTAAACACCTTGGTGTACGACCGTGTCAGTAAGACCCTGTTACTATTGTTGATGACATTTTGGTAGCCACCGATGGACGAGAACCTTGCCTATTGGCCCGCCTCGTTCAACGAGCAGGAAAATGGTTCTCTTCGTCCCTCGCCCTTGGTACCGATGTTGTTGCCGACATAACCGACAGACTATCCTCTGGCATGCCTTGCTTACATGATCGTGCAAGATGTCACTGTCCTTCCTACTTTTAATCCACATGGTGGGCCCATAACCCACAGTTCCACAGGATCGAAACCTGACTCTCCTGTACCCCCCTGTACCCAAGGTTGTTCCTCGCGCGTGGCCTCGTATGTAATTCATGAGCCACCTTCATTCTGGTATCAGACAAATACCTATTCTCGTGGCTTCGAACCCCTTTCACGCCACATATCAGACATCGAACGATTGCCTGCCCGCTCGAAACTTCCCAGGATACCTCCTTACTCTGCTCTTGATATTTTCTTAAGTTTCAATTCGAGAGTTACTTCCGCCACCCTCCCCGATGTTATGTACCAGATAGTCAACCTGGTAAGGCCCGCCCTTCCCGAGTCTTCCCCCCATATCCTTTTCGTAAGTACGATGAAGATCCCGAAGAAAGGATGGCGACTCATCATTTTGACCTGAAGCAGAAGTATGAAGGCATCAATATATTGGATTGACCTCTTCGAGAAGAGCAAGCCAGGATGAGAAGACCCGCTATATTCGTTACCAAACCTTCCCCCCCTTACTCCCCTCTTAAATCTCGGGACGAGATTTCTTGTAGTGGAGGAGAATTGTGACGCCCGGATAATCAAGCTACAGTAAACCTTTGCTAATGATGCCACGTCACCTTGATTGCTGATGCTAATCTTGCGTTAGTTCGAAACCGATTCTAATTCAAATTCAAAATCAGGCAAACATCAAAAGTTTTCAAATATTAAAAACCAAAATGTCCAGGTTGTGTCAGTTATTGCACAGATGACTATGATGAATAATCCACATTTTTATATAATGTATAAATGCACTAAAATGATTTAAACGGTAGCAAAAACAATTTTTAAATGCCTTTGGTATTTTATAAAACATAAAACTAATTTATTTTGGGTTAAAACCTTTTGTGGCTGAGGGTTATTTTGAAACGTTATTTTAGGAGTTGTTGTCATATTTTACTAAGTAAAATAATGTGGGTCTAAAATTTAAAACAGAAAAGGTAAAATAAATAAGAAAAT
>NC_057812.1:652018429-652019098 GCF_018294505.1 Triticum aestivum | reverse complement strand
CCGTCTGGATCGGGGCAGAGGGCTCGACCCGCCCCCCCTCTCACCAACGCCGGCGCCGCCCCTCCCGGACTCCTCCGCGCCCCTTCTCTCCCTCGCACGACGCCCGCCCCGACACCGTGCTCCTCCGTCCCCTCTGCCTCCTCTCGATTTAGATCGAGGGGATCCGCCCCGACTCCACCGCCGCACATCGCCGGAGCTGGCCGCCGACCTCGACCTCGCCGTGGCCTCCTCGTCCTCCTCCTCGAGCATGCTGTCGTTCCCCTGCACCGCAAGTGAGGCCTGGCCTCTCCTTCTCCCCCCCGCTGTTGCTCGAGCTCGCCGGAGCTCATAACCGCCCTCCCCCTCGCTGCACGCATCACTGCGCCCGCGTGCCGGAGCTTGCGTTCCAGGCCGCACTCGCCCTCCTCCGCCCTGGCCAACGCCCTCTTTCGCCCCAGCCGGCGCCAGGGGACCAGTCGGGCTGCAGCGCCCCGTCACCACGGTGGCCTCGCTCCTCCGTGCTGCCTCCGGTCGCCACCCGCCTTCCCCTACTGCTCCGGCCGAGCCCCCTCGCGGCCACTGCCGCAGCTCCCGCTGGGCCACAGCCGAGCACCGCCTCCGGCTGCCACCCGCACGGCCTCCGGCGGCCGGCCGCGCACCACCGCGGCCTCGCCCCGCTGAGGCCTCTCT
>NC_057812.1:652011329-652017224 GCF_018294505.1 Triticum aestivum | reverse complement strand
TGTCATTGCTGCTACAGTCATTGATACCTTACCCGCAATCCTAAATGCTTAGTATAGGATGCTAGTGTTCCATCATTGGCCCTACATTCTTGTCAGTCTGCCTTGCTATACTATCGGGCCGTGATCACTTGGGAGGTGATCACGGGTATATACTATACATACATACATACTATACAGATGGTGACTAAAGTCGGGTCAGCTCATTGAGTACCCGCAAGTGATTCTGACGAGGGGGCTGAAAGGACAGGTGGCTCCATCCCGGTAGAGGTGGGCCTGGGTTCCCGACGGCCCTCGACTGTTACTTTGTGGCGGAGCGACAGGGCAGGTTGAGACCACCTAGGAGACAGGTGGGCCTGGCCCTGTTCGGCGTTCGCGGATACTTAACACGCTTAACGAGATCTTGGTATTTGATCTGAGTCGGCTACGAGCCTATACGCACTAACCATCTACGTGAGAGTAGTTATGGGTATCCCGACGTCGTGGTATCAGCCGAAGCACTTCAGACGTCAGCGACGGAGCGGCGCGCGCCGAATTGGACTGGAACGCCACTAGGCTAGGTCTGCTTTCGGCCGCGTACGCAACGTGCAGGTGTGCTATGGGCGATGGGCCCAGACCCCTGTGCGCTTAGGTTTAGACCGGCGTGCTGGCCTCTCTGTTTTGCCTAGGTGGGGCTGCGACGTGTTGATCTTCCGAGGCCGGGCATGACCCAGGAAAGTGTGTCCGGCCAAATGGGATCAAGCGTGTTGGGTTATGTGGTGCACCCCTGCAGGGAAGTTAATCTATTCGAATAGCCGTGATCTTCGGTAACAGGACGACTTGGAGTTGTACCTTGACCTTATGACAACTAGAACCGGATACTTAATAAAACACACCCTTCCAAGTGCCAGATACAACCGGTGGTCGCTCTCCCTCAGGGATACGAGGGGAGGATTGCCGGGTAGGATATGCTATGCGATGCTACTTGGAGGACTTCGACCTACCCTCTTCTGCCTGTTGCAAGACGAAGGTGACCAGAAGCGTAGTCTTCGATAAGACTAGCTATCCCCCCTTATTCTGGCATTCTGCAGTTCAGTCCACTGATATGGCCCTTTACACATATACCCATGCATATGTAGTGTAGTTCCTTGCTTGCGAGTACTTTGGATGAGTACTCACGGTTGCTTTCTCCCCCCCTTTTTCCCCCTTTCCTTTCTTTCTGGTTGTCGCAACCAGATGCTGGAGTCCAGGAGCCAGACGCCACCATCGACGACGACCCCTACTACACCGGAGGTGCCTACTACTACGTGCAGCCCGCTGATGACGACCAGGAGTAGTTAGGAGGATCCCAGGCAGGAGGCCTGCGCCTCTTTCGATCTGTATCCCAGTTTGTGCTAGCCTTCTTAAGGCAAACTTGTTTAACTTATGTCTGTACTCAGATATTGTTGCTTCCGCTGACTCGTCTATGATCGAGCACTTGTATTCGAGCCCTCGAGGCCCTGGCTTGTATTATGATGCTTGTATGACTTATTCTATTTGTAGAGTTGTGTTGTGATATCTTCCCGTGAGTCCCTGATCTTGATCGTACACATTTGCGTGCATGATTAGTGTACGATTGAATCGGGGGTGTCACAACTTTCTTGTTGCAAGTTTTACGTGGCTGCTACAGGCTTAAGCAAGAACCAATCTTACCTACGCATCAAAACCACAATGATAGTTTGTCAATTTGACTCCGTTTTAACCTTCGCAAGGACGGGGCGTAGCCATACTCGGTTCAACTAAAGTTGGAGAGACAGTCGCCCGCAAGCCACCTATGTGCAAAGCACGCCGGGGGAACCGGTCTCGCGTAAGCGTACGCGTAATGTTGGTCTGGGTCGTCTCGTCCAACAATGCCGCCGAACCAAAGTATGACATGCTGGTAGGCAGTATGACTTATATCGCCCACAACTCACTTGTGTTCTACTCGTGCATATAACATCAACATAAATAACCTAGGCTCGGATGCCACTGTTGGGTTTCGTAGTAATTTCAAAAAATTTCCTACGCACATGCAAGATCATGTGATGCATAGCAACGAGGGGAGAGTGTGATCTACATACCTAGTAGATCGACAACGGAAGCGTTTGGTTGATGTAGTCGTACGTCTTCACGATCCAACCGATCAAGCACCGAAACTACGGCACCTCCGAGTTCGAGCACACGTTCAGCTTGATGACGATCCCCGGACTCCGATCCAGCAAAGTGTCGGGGAAGAGTTCCGTCAGCACGACGGCGTGGTGACGATCTTGATGCACTACAACAGCAGGGCTTCGCCTAAACTCCGCTACAGTATTATCGAGGACTATGGTGGCTGGGGGCGCCGCACACGGCTAAGGAATAGATCACGTGGATCAACTTGTGTGTTTCAGGGGTGCCCCTGCCTCCGTATATAAAGGACTATAAGGGGGAGGCTGGCCGGCCAAGGGTGGCGCGCCAGGAGAGTCCTACTCCCTCTGGGAGTAGGATCCCCCCCCCCCCAATCCTAGTTGGAATAGGATTCGCGGAGGGGAAAAGAGAGAGGGGGGCCGGCCACCTCTCCTTGTCCTAATAGGACTAGGGGAGGGAGGGAGGCGCGCAGCCCATCTTGGGCAGCCCCTTCTCTTTTCCACTAAGGCCCATATAGCTCCGGGGGGGTTCCGGTAACCTCCCGGTACTCCGGTAAAATCCCGATTTCTCCCGGAACACTTCCGATATCCAAACATAGGCTTCCAATATATCAATCTTTATGTCTCGACCATTTCGAGACTCCTCGTCATGTCCGTGATCACATCCGGGACTCCGAACAACCTTCGGTACATCAAAATGCATAAACTCATAATATAACTATCATCGTAACCTTAAGCGTGCGGACCCTACGGGTTCGAGAACAATGTAGACATGACCGAGACACGTCTCCGGTCAATAACCAATAGCGGGACCTGGATGCCCATATTGGCTCCTACATATTCTACGAAGATCTTTATCGGTCAGACTGCATAACAACATACGTTGTTCCCTTTGTCATCGGTATGTTACTTGCCCGAGATTCGATCGTCGGTATTCCAATACCTAGTTCAATCTCGTTACCGGCAAGTCTCTTTACTCGTTCTATAATACATCATCCCGCAACTAACTCATTTAGTTGCAATGCTTGCAAGGATTAAGTGATGTGCATTACCGAGAGGGCCCAGAGATACCTCTCCGACAATCGGAGTGACAAAACCTAATCTCGAAATACGCCAACCCAACATGTACCTTTGGAGACACCTGTAGTACTCCTTTATAATCACCCAGTTACGTTGTGACGTTTGGTAGTACCCAAAGTGTTCCTCCGGTAAACGGGAGTTGCATAATCTCATAGTTATAGGAACATGTATAAGTCATGAAGAAAGCAATAGCAACATACTAAACGATCGGGTGCTAAGCTAATGGAATGGGTCATGTCAATCAGATCATTCTCTTAATGATGTGATCCCGTTAATCAAATAACAACTCATTGTTCATGGTTAGGAAACATAACCATCTTTGATTAACGAGCTAGTCAAGTAGAGGCATACTAGTGACACTTTGTTTGTCTATGTATTCACACATGTATTATGTTTCCGGTTAATACAATTCTAGCATGAATAATAAACATTTATCATGATTATAAGGAAATAAATAATAACTTTATTATTGCCTCTAGGGCATATTTCCTTCATGGTGCTCGAGCAATTGATCTTGAAGTCGTTGTAGTCATCTTCGGCGATCGAAGGATTTTTCTCCTTGATCTTCTCATAACTCTCACCTTTCTCGATCATTCTCTTCACATTGCTTTTCCAAGTAGACATGGCCTTGCTCATCTTCGTGAGGGTAGCATTGTTCACTTTATTCCCTTTGAGGCTTGTGTTTTCAAATTCAGCGGGGAACTTGTATCGTTCGTGCAGCTTCGTGAAGAGGAGGTTGCGCAAATTCCCTCGGTCAGGATGCCTCAGGTTCTCGGTGTTGATCGAGACGGTGCTCCAGAGAATGCACCCGAGCTGAAGCGAGTACCCCTTGACTATTCGTTCGGGCACCGTTGGATTCCCGTCGGAGTCCACTTCAGTAACTTCCTCCTTGAGGGTGCGGAGCACGGTCGGGCGCCGGTCCTTCCGTTGCCTCTTCGGTTGGCTGCCATCTGTGCGTGCGCCTCCATCATCAGTGGTGGCATCCTTGGCGGCACCATCAGTGGTGGCATCAGTGGGGTCATCCTCGGCGGTACCATCAGTGGTCTCAGGATCGGTGGGGAAGGCGGCGTTCTCATACAAGTGAGGTTGTTCCTCCATCTCCTGGGACAGCTTCCAGAATGCCTTGCCGCCCGAACCCCCGGCCTCATCATTGTTGGCCATGTTTCTCTCTAAATAGGAACAAAGTTTGGTCAAAAAGTTGGTTATTGTCAAGGAACAAGATCATGGTCTCATCATTTAGGGTTTGTCGACACCGAGGCATCCTAAAAGCTAAGCTTTTATCATTGAGGGTTTTTCGACGCCGAGGCACCCTAAAAGCCTAAGCTTTCATCATTTCGGTTTTTATCGACATCGAGGCACCCTAAAAGCCAAAGTTGTATAATTAATGGTTTGTCGACACCCATGCATTAGTCACAAGTACCCCATATGTCCTATTTTTAGCAAAGTCATGCTAAAATTCACGGAAAATTTCAGCATGACCTTTGCTGAAAATAGGACATATGGAGTACCCGAATTTGCCTGAACGGAAGTTAATCGACATTCCAGCAAACTCAAGGGCCTCTCGGGTGGACAAGGCAAAAAAGGCCTCCATCACAACATGGAAAATACATTGGCATGTGAAGAGGTGAAAAAATATATGCATCTCCAAGCAGTATCATTCAACATTTATCATAACAGCGGAAAAAGAATTGAATAGTTTATCATAACAGTGGAACACTGATGGTCTGGTATGGCAAGCATGCAAGCTATAAAGTGACAACACTATAACTGTGAAAAGAGCAGAGTCCAGCCAAACATATCACACAAATTCCACTAAAATATAACCTAAGCCACACAAAACAAGTAATGAAACCTCCACCAAGAACAGAGCCATACTATAGCAGCAAGACTGTAGTAAGAAAGAACCAATTCCCAAGTCCCAAATTACTCATGGTACAAAGGCACATGCAAATCCTTATGCAAGAAGTGTAGATTACAAAAGCTAGACACTCATCACTATCGTAGTCTACAGCAACTGCAGAATCACCAACACTGAAAGTCAAATCTATGGGTACCATGAAAAGAAGTTAACATGGACAACAAGTAGCTGACACAAAACGAACATAGCCTAATTTAGTTAAGAAAACCCTCAGGTTGTAGTAGAAGATAATGCTCTAAAACATGTGATCCTTTTTGCATGCTATGTTTAGTTAGTGTTACCTGCCAAGTGCACATGTGACAGTAGTTCTACCAAGCAATGTTGCTGAAGGGTATAGCATGTAAATTGGGTCTTGGGCTATAAGTTTAGTGAACTACAGGCTACTGGGCTTCATGGCTATGTATATCTCACATAGATTTTAATCTCTTTGCTAGCTCCAAAAAGAAATTAGTAGTACATGTCTGAGTATTTGGATATGCTATCTATCTATCAGCAAGTAAATTATGCCATTTGAATAGATTTATACTATTGAATGCCAAGTACATGACTGAATCTGAATGTGACTGAATCTGCAGGGATTAGATCCATCTACTAGCTAGGGGATCTAATAAATTTTGTCACTTGAACAGATTTACATTTGAATGCTTAGTACATGACTGAATCAGAATGTGCACTGCAGGGATTAGATCTATCTACTGCCACTCTCCGTTGAAATCCTCCTACCGGCAGGAAGATCCAGCTTGCGAGGGGGAGAGGGGGAGAGGGGGAGGGGGAGCT
>NC_057812.1:652010557-652011141 GCF_018294505.1 Triticum aestivum | reverse complement strand
GGGCAGCGGCGTCGGGGTGGCGTCGAGGCGGCGCCGAGGCGGCGGGGCAGCGGTGTCGGGGCGGCGTCGAGGCGGCGGGGCAGCGGCGTCGGGAGAGGAGAGGGGAAGGGGATCGAGGGCGAGGGCGTGGGAAAGAGAGGGGATAGGTTTGGGCCGGGGAGGAAATATGGATGGGGCGGCACAATACTAATGGCGCACCACCCCTCGGTGCGCCATAAGTACATCCATACTAATGGCGCACCTCACCCTGGTGCGCCATTAGTATTTTTTTTGATTTCTGCTCGAGCCAACAGGTTATCTTCCACCTAACCTGATCCACACCAAGTTCCCTCTACTAGCTCGACTGGTCAGCAGCCAGTTCTCATGCCAGGAGGTCCTGGGTTCGATTCCCAGGCTCCACAATTTTTTTATGCATTTAAAATGTTGTTTGATACTTATTTGTGTTTAAATATGTTCAAACTTGTTTAAATCATAACAGTAATATTTTTTTTATAAGACAGTAATAATTTTTTAAAAAATATCATCAAACAGTAATGCCGGTGGAGCGGGGGAGGGTGCGCGGGGTGCGGGGGGTCGGCGGCGGC
>NC_057812.1:652005276-652010389 GCF_018294505.1 Triticum aestivum | reverse complement strand
GGCGGCGGCGGTTGAGTAGGGGAATCGAGGGTGCGGGGGGTCGGCGGCGGCGGCCGGTGGACCGGGGGGGTGCTCGGCGGCGAGGGGGACCGGATCTGGCGAGGTGGGATAGCGATCGAGATGGAGGGGGATCGAGATCAAGTGTCCATGAAATTTAAAAATATTCATGATAGTTCAAAAAGTGCCCATGAAATACAATCGAGAAATGAAGTCTATGATTTAAATACAATCGATCTTAGCTAGCTATCTGTTCACAATCTTCTTGCCCTTCTTTTTCGCAAATGGAGTTCTTCTGTGAAATGGACGTCCTTTAGGTAGGGTGGTCCTGCTTCTTCTTGTGGTGTATGCTGCTACTTCATCATCGTCGTCATGTTCGATCCTCGAGTCGCCGTACTTGTCGAAGTCTTGCTCATTGGCTACTCCATCCATTCCGATGATCTTCCTTTTGCGTCTCCTCATGACAACACGACTGGGCTTTGACGGGTCGGTAATGAAGAAGCATTGGTCCACTTGGGAAGCCAGTACCCATGGCTCATTTTTCGCGGTGACGTTTGCACCCGCGGTCTTGGATTTGGCTTCGGGTATAACCATGGTGGTGAAATACCGGTCTTCTTTTAGGACGCTCTTCGCCCATCTGACACGGAACATCAGGACCTTCTCTCCAGCGTAGCTCAGCTCCCAGATCTCCTCGATCCTTCCGTAGTATCTGTCCTTGTCGTTACCGGTGTAGGATTCCATCGTTACCCTGGAGTTCTGATAACCATCGCTATTCATGTCCTTGACCTCGGTGTAGAATGTGTAGCCATTGATATCGTACGCCTCATAGGTCATCAGGTTGTGCTCGGCGCCCTATGACAAGGCAAATATGAGTTGTTCTTCCGCGGAAGAATCCTCATGTAAAGGGTACGACAGAAGCTTCTGCTTGAACCAACGCGTGAAACATGAGTTGTGCTCTTTGAGTATATCTCCGTCCGTCCTCTGTTGGCCTCGGTCATTGTACGTCTTCTTAATAAAGGTTTTGTGCTCTACCACCCAAGGATCGACCACGTCTATGTGTTGTAGCGCGACTAGGTTTGCTCTTTCAAAGTCGGCGAGTCGACCCTCGAAGTCGACATGCATTTCGCGGCGACCCTCACGGTGACCCCATCCAGCGAGCCTGCCCAGGTGCCTATTGACGGGCAGACCAACGGGGTTCTCGATGCCTAGATAATTCGTGCAGTAGGAGATGCACTCTTCGGTCAGAAAGCCCCTGGCTATGCTTCCCTCTGGACGTGACATGTTGCGAACGTATCCTTTGATGACACCATTCATCCTTTCGAACGGCATCATGCTGTGCAGGAACGTCGGCCCGAGTTGGATGATATCGTCCACGATATGGACCAACAGATGCACCATAACGTCGAAGAATGCGGGCGGGAAGTACATCTCAAGCTCGCATAGTATCACCACGATCTCTTCCTGTAGCCTTCTGAGTTGCCTCACGCCAACAGACTTTCGAGAGATGACGTCGAAAAAGTTGCATAGGCCAAATAGTGTTTCACGGACGTGCGCGTGCATGATCCCACGGAAAGCAACTGGAAGTATCTGCGTCATCAGCACGTGACAGTCGTGAGACTTCATTCCGCTGAACTTCTGCTTTGCTGGGTCTAGGTATCTGCTTATCTTCCCCGTGTAATCGCAAGGAAGTTTTACTCCTAGGAGGCAGGTGAAAAACTGCTCGATCTCCTCCTGACTTAGAGTGAAGCACGCGGGAGGGTAGTCATTTCCGGTCTTCTTGGCATTTTTGCCTTTGCGACGACTTTCCGTGTCCTGCTTCGCCTCATCATCATCATCATCATCATCATATATAGCGTGAAGCTCCTGCCTGATGCCCATTGATTGCAAGGTAGCCCTTGCTTTCGGCCCATCTTTGGTCCTCTCTGGCATGTTGAGCAGGGTACCAAGCAGACTCTCGGACACGTTCTTCGTGATATGAATGACATCAAGGTTGTGAGGCAAACGGTGGATCTTCCAGTACGACAAGTCCCAGAAAACAGACCTCGTTTTCCATACCTTCAGCAGCGGCTCTGGCGCCTTTCGCTTCTTTCCCGGCTCTGGCGCCTTTTGCTTCTTTCCCGGCAGTGGGCAATCTTTCCAATTTTTCAATAGCTCGTCTATTTCCTCGCCGCTCCTCGTACGTGGGCGTCCTCGGGGTTCGGTTTCACCATGGAACAGATCCTTGCGTTTTCTCCACAGGTCATCGTCGCGAAGCCACCTTCGATGTCCCATGAACACGGTTTTCGAAGAACCGGGATCTCTATCTAGTTGGCGATACGTTGTGTCATCCATGCACCTGACGCATCCAGAAAATCCGTGGACCACCTGCCCCGTGACATATCCGTAACCGAGATAGTCGTGCACCGTCGTGAGCAGCGCGGCTCTCATAGGGAAATATTCTTTCTCTGCGGCGTCCCACGTATTGGCTGGCGTTTTCCACAGCGTGTCAAGCTCCTCTTTCAGCAACCCCAGATACAGATTGATGTCGTTCCCTGATTGTTTCGGTCCTTCAATTAGCATACTCATGTGAATGTACTTCCTCTTCATGCACAACCAGGGGGAAGGTTGTACATCCACACAAACACAGGCTAGGTGCTATGTGTGCTTCTCTGGCTGCCAAACGGATTGACTCCATCGGTGCTCGCGCCCAGCACGATGTTCCTTGGATCGTTCCCAAATTCTAGGTCTTCGAAGTTCAACGCTTGCCACTGGTTCGCATCCTTAGGGTGACTCAGCATCTTGTCTTTTTTATCTATCTCCGGATCATTTGCGTCATCTTCTCGCTTCTTCTCCTCCCTATCCGCGTGCCAATGCAGGAGCTTTGCTACCTTAGGGTCCGCGAAATACCGCTGCAGACAAGGAGTGATCGGAAAGTACCACACCACTTTTCGAGGAGCTTTCTTCCTCTTCTTGTATCGAGTGACGCCGCACACCGGACATATGGTAGACTCCGCGTGCTCGTCCCGATAAATGATGCAATTGTTCATGCACACATGGTATTTCATGTGCGGTAAATCTAGAGGACACACGATTTTCTTCGCCTCCTCCAAACTGGCCGGGCACTTGTTCCCCTTGGGAAGACGTTCGTGCCAGAATGACATGTTCTCGTCGAAGCATGCGTCGGTCATTTTATATTTTACCTTCATCTCCAGAGCCATGAGTGTTACTTTCAGGCGGGTATCCTCAGGCCTGCATCTTTCATACAATGGAGTAACCGCGTCTAACTCAAGTTGATCCATCTTAGCTTTCTCTCGGGCGGCAGCTCTTGCGTTATCCGTCTGCTTGAGAAGCAGCTCTTGAATATGAGGGTCCTGCACCCAGCCCATCGATGGTCCAACGTCGTCTGCTCCGCCGGCATCATCATCTTCATGATCATGCCCGTCGTCTGCTCCGGCATCTTCCTCATCATCATGTCCTGCATCTTCTACATGATGACTGTGTACAGCATCACCATCGTGATCATCTCCTGGGGATTCTTCGTCTTCTCGCCCGCCCGAGCCGCGGTGGTTGTGTTGCTGCCCTTCCTTATTTCTTGCCCGGCCCCCATGGACGACTTCGTAGTCATCTTCATCACCTTGCCACCGATAGCCATCCATGAAACCACGCAAGAGCAGGTGGTCCCGCACCTGCCCGGATTCCGGGTCCGCAATAAGGCTCTTCAGCTTGCATCTTCGACACGGACATCTTATCTCCGTCTCATTCTTTTGAAGCATCTCGGCCTTCGCGGACCTCAAAAACCTATTCACGATGCCTTCGGTCATCGTGCGGACCATGGTCGCCTGCGGGGTAGAGCAAAACGATATTTTAGAACCAAGAAAATTTTTGGCATGACTTTCCCTAAAAATAGGACCAAAAAGAATGCTTAATGCCAAAATTCTCGCCGAAACGGAAATGAATCAACATTCCGGCAAAATATTGGCAACTATCGCATTTCAAATACCGGTACACCTCCAAACACAAACACATATGCAATACCACAAACATATGCAACACCACGAACATTCATAGATCTAGCTAGGCCATAAAAAGTGCATGTGCACATTGTTGTAGGGAGAACAACATAAATATAGCTTCCCCCCTTACTTACCTATCAAAACAAGGTAATTTAACCACTTAAATTGAATGAATCTATGGTGGAAATGAGGTGAAAAAGAGGAGGCACCCGAGACAAGGAGGAGGTGGAGAGAATGAAGTGGGGAGAAAGTGAGTGTGGGTAGGAGAGGCTGTCCAAAATATCTTGTTGCTGCTCACTTACTAATGGCGCATCAATTCTAAATGCGCCATTAGTAATCCAGGTTACTAATGGCGCACCTTCTGGTGGTGCGCCATTAGTAGTTTTGCAAAAAAAAAACATACTAATGGCGCACTGTCCCACAATGCGCCATTACTAGTTTAAACTAGTAATGGCGCACGGTGGAACAGTACGCCATAGTAGTTTTGCAAAAAAATAAATAAAAAATATAATAAAAAAAACAACATTAGTGACGCACTTTCCGACAGGTGCGCCATTACTAGTTACAACTAGTAATGACGCACTGTGTCTGGATGCGCCATTAGTATGTTTGGACAGGCGCACTAGTTCAAAAAAAAATTGATACTAATGGCGCACCAGGCCCAGGGTGCGCCATTAGTAGTTTCAACTCTAATGGCGTATCAGAAGGTGGTGCGCCATTAGTATATACTAATGGCGCACCGCTTGTCTGGTGCGCCATTAGTGTCAATTCTATCTATAGCCCTTTTTCTAATAGTGTGAGTCGTCCTGCAAAGCAAGGAAAGCCTCTGCATTATAATACATGGGACGGAACAGGAGCATCCACCATATGCAAGTATCAGAAAAAGTTTACGGGAGAAGTCATGGCTATCTTTTCTTCTCCATATGTCGCAAGAGGACACAGCGAAGGCAACAACAATGCTGTGTAAAAACAAGCAACAACAATGCTGAGCAATCCTCATACTTTGTAGGAAGCGTCTCGTCGAACCATGTTGTTCCTTTCTTAATTCTTTCTTAAAGCATTTCATAAAGCACTTTGTAGGAAGCGTGTGGTCGAACCATGTTGATCTTCATTCCAAACATCAC
>NC_057812.1:651998688-652004754 GCF_018294505.1 Triticum aestivum | reverse complement strand
AGGGCATCGCAGGCTAAGACTGCGGGCCGCAGCGGCAGCGGCGGCAATCTTCCTCGACCGGCGATCGGATCTGGGTGGCGGCGACCCACTGCGGCCGATTCAAGGGCGATGGCGCAGGCCGGTGGTGACCAAGGTTGTCGTGCTGGTGGCGGCGATGAAGAGATCACGTCGGCGGCTAGGGTGTCTGATCTGGATCCCATTAGGATCTGGATGGTGGTTCCTCGAGCCGTCGTGCGCATCCTTTGTTCCGGCGCATCAAGCGGCCTCTGGACTAGGCACGCGACACGAGGACGTCAGGGGCTCCGGCCCTTGGCGTGGAGGTGGTGGCCATCTTCTTCGCCGAAGGTGGTCGGCTAGATGGTTGTGGCTTCTCGCATCTAGTCCCGTCGTACAGTGGGGAAACAGGGCTGCCGGTGAAAACCGTGCTATGACGCGGGTCATGGCGGGCGGTGGTGGCGTTTTTGCGTCGTTATCTTGTTGAAGACATCGCCTCTGCAGTTTCTGTTGACTTGCTTGCGCTGCTTTTGGTGAAAACCTTGATCCATAGTTTCCGGATCGGACGATGGCGGTGCTTTTGGGGCGTCGTTTTCCCTCGTGGGGGCATCGGTTTTTGAGCAGCAGCTGGATGCAGGACCAGAGGACGGATTCTTTGGTGGAGCGGTGCGCCATCTCACTCATTGATGGCGGCGGGTCTCGGCGGCATGGCGTTGTGGTGACTCTGCGTCCGATGTGCGGAGATGGACTCGCACAGGAGGGTGACGCGGTCTGGCGTCGTGGTGGCGTCGACGGCAGCTAGACCGGGCAACGTACATGCAGCAGTACAGCTCTGAAGATGGATTGGTGGCAGGTGGCTACGGCGGCCTCAGACCCGGCAGGCATCCTGGTTGAGGAGTGCGCCGGGCTAGTAGGTGACCCATACCCGGCAGGCGTCTTGGATGGGATCTCAGGTCTTAGATGTTAGGTTTGGCTGCGAGGTCTGTTTGGTACTAGGCCTAGACTATCAGCATCCTTCATCTCTTGGATAGGAGTAGCGACACTTTTGTTGCCTAGACGGTGACTTCAGTCTTACTGTTGTATGACTTTGTAAGGTCTTGTGTGAATAATTAATAAAGTGGCTGCATGCATCGTCCAGATGCAGAGGCCGGGGGTCCTCCTCCATTTCCAAAAAAAAAAGTAAAACTAAGGAAATTAGAGGATAAGAAGGAAAGCAACACGTGACATGAGTTGTCTGTTTTGATGCAGAGATGGACCATATTTCCTTATCTGAAATATTAGTTTTGATTTTGACAAAGATTTATGTCCTGCACACCAGCCTTCACTTGCTCCAGTTCGGTGGGGAAAAAACTTGCTCTAGATACTGAGATGCAACATGACAGTCGCGACTTCAATCATGTGCACTCTCTACAAAATTTTTTGTTGTCCTGACCACCTTAGTTTATGCTCACATTTAGTACTTTTTAGATTTTTTTACTCATTTCACCTTTATTTATAAGCTAGGGTCCTCGTTGTGTGACCATGTTGGGCAGCGCATAGGTTATTGGGGTATTCATGCCATGGTAGGAGATTGTTGGGTCCTACTGTTCAAACCCATCATAAGCAAAACTGCAGACATACACACTCCATGCCGGATGGTTGTTCATTTTGTTTCTGCTTGTTCTTTGACCAAACATTTAGTTTGGCATGAGAGGTTTTGGGAAGTTCAAATATGCATCCGCAAGCATTTCTGCATGAACAAGGATTACCAAATGTAGCCACCATCGTTATAACCTTTTTTGATGGGTTAACCCATCGTCAAATACCACAAGATGAGCAAAGTGTTCTTGTCGTTGGTGGTCTGGTGTCTTTTGACCAACGGGACGACGTCTTTCATGCCAGGGTGAGGGGAACAGGTGGCCTCCTTCAGTGAGGTACATATTGCAATGAGGTTTGCCCTTCTCAAAGCAGACGAAGGCTTATCCCCCTACGTTTGATGCCTCTTACATGTTGGCATCACAGCATCACCTTGCCTCAACCTTGGTCAACGAGCGTTTTAGCTGGCAAGGGCTTCGGCGGTGTTAGACGACACTTCTTTTTTTAATCCTTCGTGTGTTTGTTTTCTTCGCAACCTTTATAGTTGTGCTTCTTGGCACCTTATATTTGGTTGAGCCATCTGGAGTTCTTCCTATGTGTTATGTAGTTTAGTTTTATCTGTAGAGCGAGGCAAAACGAACCGCCGCTCTCTATGCCTAGATGCCAACACACGGGACAGGTGCAAGGCAATACTGCAATACACAAATGATGGTGGGTAGGGCTTTTCATTCTTGCGACATATTTTCCAGGTTGAAGGGTGGCAAAGGAGGTGATGATAGTAGCAATGTCGCTGTCTTGCGATAGATTATCATTAGGTTTAGGTGTAGGGTCGTTCTCCATCCTAATGCATCGTCGTCGGACTCATCGTGCCGCTGATTAATCAATATTAACACAGACGGGCTCTATGATCGATCTGATATATCCTACCAAGTCAAGGACGAACCGTGAAGCTTCATAAACCATGTTTAACTTAACGCCGACAGCCGGCAGTCAGCACGCCAAGTTGGGCATTAGTAGTACGACTGGAACATATTCTTTCCTTGCAAAATTTGCAATGGAGAGACAAGACAAACATGCACTGCACGTAAAATCCCTGTTCTGAACTTCGATGCAGTTAAGCTGCAAACAAAGCGAGGAAAAGCCTCGGCATCTCTGTACACGGAACGGGAGCGGCAGGTCACGATGATTCCATACGCACATACCAAAACCAGTTCATGGGAGGAGCCACACGAAAAAGATGCCGATTCTTTTCTTCTCCGGATGTCGCTAGTGGACACGGCGACGACAACGACAATGCAGGGCTCCGAGTGCGACACCAACAGAAAGAAATGGCCTCTGCACGAAACGTCTCGTGTAATCATGCCCCTTTCTTTTTCTTTGTGATGATGACTTTTAAAAGATTTTAAAGGAAATGCAAGGGTAAGAACGAAAGCAGACATCCACCGTGTGATGCGAGGATGACAACGGGCCATGGCGACGTGTAGGACGGGAAGGCGTGAGCATGACGTCATGTGAGAGCATCTATAGCCGGATGCCTCAAACCCGCTTTAAACATCCGGATGGACGATGGACGGTCCAGTCACAAAAAATCAATCTAGACAGGCTCTTTAAACAGGTCTCAAACGCCCAGGCTGATCGACATCCCTCATATCCTGCCCAAATATAGGGCGGATATGGGGCTTCTAGGCGCGTCCGCTTCGTTGGACCCGACAGTCCAACCCTACCACATTGCTCTACCCTACCCATACCTTACCCATTGTCATCCTTAGATGTGATGTGAGAACACTTTTCTTTCTTCCGGTTGCCCCTCGTGAATAGGACTGGCTATTTGTGTTTCCTAATTTTTCGAGTCGATTCAGCCACTACCGTCTTCGTCTTTCCTGCCCGATTCAGCAACTATTGTATTGGTCTTTCCTGCCTGAGTTGTCTCCTCCTTCGTCATTGCCTCTTTTTTCTCTCTCCTTTGCTTTTTCGTTGCTTCAATCTCTAAATCATTCCTCGTCCGCATTTTTCCTTGTTTTTTTGTCTCCAATGGCTTGTCACCAAATCTGTTGTTGCATTTTCTGTTAGAAACATCCTTTAGTATTAACATAATAGGATCTTGATCTCCAGATTAGAACACCTCTTATACTAAAAATTTGGGACTGACCTTGACTTGCAGAAATCATTATTGGATAATCCTTGCAGGCTGCCATGAGTCTCCAGAGATGTGGAGTCCTTCCGATGAGAAAAGCAGCAGCAAGGTATATGGCAGCAGGGATGCAGCAGCGCCGCAGTCGAAGAGGAAGCCCATGGATGCCGGCAGCACTCCTCTCCTGGTGGCCGCCGGTAGACGTCGGTCTTCCAGCCCCTAGCACAACTTTAGGATCGGGCAGTTTGGTCGGTAGCCATGGTTTCTGTTAGCCTCTCTTACGTGCTATCCTTTTCTTTCTTTCTTTTATATCAAGTGCTGGGGCCGGGGACCGGGTCCAAAGTTGTTGGTTTAGAGGCCTCCGATCAAGGCTCCTACGTGAAAGGTATGGGGTGAAAAAACCTCATGGTTTCTCTCGGGTTGTTACCTGAGATCAAATTCCAACATTCTCCTCCTTAATCGTAAGGTTAACAAACATCATAAACCCACTCGTAACAGAAATAGCATACCAAAGTAAGGTGTCACAATGACCTATCAAATGACATTGGACCTCAATACTTATAGTATATCGTTCTATCTTGAAATGGAGAACATAATGCTTTATGGGAGTTGGATTATTCAACGGTCCTTATTTCCAGGATCAACAAGACTTTACAACACCCCATGCTAGCAAAATAATCATTCAATTGGGTGGTAAGTCTTTGATAAATGGATCCGTAAAACATTCAGACATACTCATACGCTCAACTTCAATAGCTTGATCCTGGATTCTATCTTTCACAACACAAAACATATTGTCAATGGTTTTGGCAACGCCATTTGACTTGTTGTTACTCGCATAGAAAACTGCATATTCATATTGTAGTAGGTGGTTTAGAAATGATGTCTACTGCCATAATTTCAGGAATAAAACTTAGTTGACATACAACCTGCTCAGTAGCCTCTTAACATGCCACATAATAAATTGCATCATTATTGATGCCATCAGTGTCATTATGGAGCTTTTCCACGATATAGCTCTATATGCGAAGGTGGGGATATAACATAACGTGGAAACTCAATATCCACACACATCGCGAAAATAATGTCTGAATAACCTACGGAACAGGAGCGGCAGGTCACGATGATTCCATACGCACATACCAAAACCAGTTCATGGGAGGAGCCACGCGAAAAAGATGCCGATTCTTTTCTTCTCCGGATGTCACTAGTGGACACGGCGACGGCAACGACAATGCAGGGCTCCGAATGCGACACCAACAGAAAGAAATGGCCTCTGCACGAAACGTCTCGTGTAATCATGCCCCTTTCTCTTTCTTTGTGATGATGACTTTTTAAAGTTTTTAAAGGAAATGCGAGGGTAAGAACAAAAGCAGACATCCACCGTGTGATGCGAGGACAATGGGCCATGGCGACGTGTAGGACGGGAAGACGTGAGTATGACATCATGTGAGAGCATCTATAGCCGGATGCCCCCAAACACGCCTTAAACGTCCGGGCGGATGGCCCAGTCACAAAAAATCAATCCAGAAAGGATCTTTGAACAAGTCTCAAACGCCCAGGCTGATCGACATTCCTCATATCCTGCCCAAATATAGGGCGGATATGGAGCTTCTAGGCGCGTCCGCCTCGTCGGACCCGACAGCCCAACCCCACCACATTGCTCTACCCTGCTCATACCCTACCCATTGTCATCCTTAGATATGATGTGAGGACACTTTTCTTTCTTCCGGTTGCCCCTTGTGAATAGGACTGGCTATTTGTGTTTCCTAATTTTTTTGAGTTGATTCAGCCACTACCGTCTTCGTCTTTCCTGCCTGATTCAGCAACTATCGTATTGGTCTTTCCTGCCTGAGCTGTCTCCTCCTTCGTCACTGCCTCTTTTTTCTCTCTCTCCTTTGCTTTTTCGTTGCTTCAATCTCTAAATCATCCCTCGCCCGTATTTTTCCTTATTTTTTTTTATCTCCAATGGCTTGTCACCAAATCCGTTGTTGCATTTTCCACCTCCAAAAATCTTCGCCAACGATTTTTCATCTTAGATCGGCACCATCCATGGGGTACACTCGCACGTGGCTCTAACACCTTCACGATGCCCTGCTCCAATTGTCAATTAGAAAAAATAGCTCATTGTATTGTACCAGCAACAGCTCGTAAAATTTACCGATCGTTGATAAGTTTGAGTACCCTTGCTAAAATTCTGGCGGTGCTCTATCAAGTCATGCTTTCCACTCAAGGAAGACAAATTCAATTCAACTAATTACAAAATAAAGAGGTGCATATTCAAAAACTCCGGACAAAATTCTAAAGGGACATAAATACGAATACAGGTCACTAAAAAAAACTCAAAACCAAATTCACGTCACAGT
>NC_057812.1:651995994-651998357 GCF_018294505.1 Triticum aestivum | reverse complement strand
CTCCCACGGGTTGGCACGGCCAGAACCCTAGCTCGCCAAGAAAACCGCCACCATCACCTCTTTGTTCTTTCCTAGCGGAGTGGCGACACCGAAGATCGTCTTTGTGCTTTAGGCCCTGTACAATGGAAGGTGCTTAGGAAAATAAATCAGGCTTTCCATTTCTCTAAGCACCTTTTCTAAACACCTTCCATTGTACAAGGCCTTAGCGTGCCTGCTCTGACCTCTCGGGTGGTGGAGTCATCGGCCCGTCAGCTGCACAACCTCGGGGGCTGGTTTCGTGTATTGCCAAGGTTTGTATTCTGGAGCGGTGTCTTTGGGTCGTGTGGCAGAGCGTCGACTCGGATCGCTTGAAAGGGAGGAGTCTTGACCCGTTAGGAGCACGGCCTCGGCGTGTTTGCGTGGCCGTATCATTTTTGGCCAGCTTTCTTATCAATTTTCTTCTTTCCGTTAGGCAGAGTTTTGGTCTATGAAGAGAGAAAAAATATAGTAGTTGTGCCCGTGCGTGCCGGCATAGGAAAGGGACCACGACTCACGCGTGACCAACGACGCTAAGGCAACGCACCAACGGCCGTGAGCCGACGTCCAAAACTCAGACGGCCCCCAAGTAGCCAAACACCCAACGGCATCGCCATCGAATCTCGTGTCCGGGTTTTTTTCCTGGAGGAATTGCGTGGTGGGGGTGGACTCCGCGACCGCCTTCTCTCCTCCCCACACGTCAGGCGTGCCGTGTCTCTTCTTCCTTCTCTCCCTCCCCTCCCGTCCGAGCCTGCTATAAAATCCCCGCCCCCTCCCATCTCCTCTCCACACATCCAATCCAATCCAATCCAATCCGGCCCCCCCTCCGGTCTCGAAAAAAAATTATATGAGACCAGGTCTCATATAAACCAGGTGAGACCCACCCTGATAGATGATATGTGGCATTCACAAATCTAAAGCATCTAATCTCTCCCCCCCTGATTTCAGGTGGGGGTGGGGTAGATGCTTTATGATTTGTAAATGCCACGTGTCATCCATCAGGATGGGTCTCACCTGCTAACCCGTGAGACTTGGTCTCATGGAATTTTTTTCCTCCGGTCTCACCGAGAAACCTCCGATCCAAGTGAAGCCAAGGTTCTCTCCTCCTCCTCCTCCTCAAGGTATGCGAGCCTCCGATCCCTCCCGTCCTTGCCTCTTGTTCACATGCTATCAGGCTCTGTAGATTGTTAGTTGATTCCCCTCTATTGCTGTTCGTAGTTTGGTGTAGATCTGTGAGTCGAGTAGTCATTGCTGGTCAATTGCTGCTGGTTCGGTTAGTCGAGGTTGATGATGCCGGATTGTAGATATAAATCTTCCCTGGATTATCGAGTAGAACTGCCGATTGGGATGCGGTTGCTGTTGGTTGGGTTATACATAGTTCGCTAGTTCTGCTGGGCTGTTGATAAATCTTGGTAGATTTTTTGCGGATTTATGATTTTGTACCGCTCATGACACACCTATGCCTGATCTGTCGAAGGATACGCCTGTAATTTGCTAGTTGCTTGTAGTTATGCATCGATGCTAGTTGCTTGTAGTTATGCATCGATTCTATTCTAAAAAGAATCATGTGGGTTTGATATTATTGTTGACATTTTACCTTCGTAGTGCTTCCACGCTGCTAAAGATTGCTAAAATATTTTAGTCGTGAGTTCTGCTAAAATTTAGCACTGCATGGTCAAATCCAGTGGCTTAGTTCTACATGATTCTTAGTTTAAATTCATCTCCGCTGTGCCGTGGCCATCTGGTTCATCTATTGTTGGCTTTCTGGAGATTTCCCTGTACCGTGCCTTACTCTTCTTCTGTGTGATTTGTATTTACAGATGCAGATCTTTGTGAAGACCCTCACTGGTAAGACCATCACCCTCGAGGTCGAGTCTTCTGACACGATCGATAATGTTAAGGCCAAGATCCAGGATAAGGAGGGCATCCCCCCGGACCAGCAGCGTCTCATCTTCGCTGGCAAGCAGCTCGAGGATGGCCGCACCTTGGCGACTACAACATTCAGAAGGAGTCCACCCTCCACCTGGTGCTCAGGCTCCGTGGTGGCATGCAGATTTTTGTCAAGACACTGACCGGCAAGACCATCACCCTGGAGGTCGAGTCCTCTGACACCATAGACAACGTCAAGGCAAAGATCCAGGACAAGGAGGGCATGCCCCCGGACCAGCAGCGTCTCATCTTCGCTGGCAAGCAGCTTGAGGATGGCCGCACCCTTGCTGACTACAACATCCAGGAGTCCACCCTCCACCTCGTGCTAAGGCTCCGTGGTGGCATGCAGATTTTCGTCAAGACACTGACAGGCAAGACCATCACCTTGGAGGTCGAGTCCTCGGACACCATTGACAATG